>NW_027361754.1:25822500-26117500 GCF_039654945.1 Dendrobates tinctorius | reverse complement strand
CTATCCCGTCCCCGGTCATACGGGCCCGGGTACCGTGGACGGGATAGTACGTCTCATGTCAGGAAGGGGTTAATCTACAAAACTGTTATTCTTATCAAAAAGCAAAGAGGCATTTGAAAAAAAAAGATTATAGTACTTTTTTATTTTGAGAATTTAATGGAAATTATAACTGATCCTAAAATCAAGGAACGTGTCAATTAAATTATTATGGGTAAGAATTTACAAAGTGAGAAAGCTTATAGCACTGAAATATTGATGGTCTACTCTACAGATGAGCAAATCAGTTCTCAGCGGCCATATTGGAAGTCCGTGGCTGCCAAACAAGAGCCCTACGAACTGCCTCCTACATGTCAACATCTCTGTCTTTGCTTTTGATCGGTACAATAGGTAGGAAGCAGTTCGTAGGACTCTTGTTTGCCAACCATGGCTCTAGCCTATTCTTAGGATAGATCATAACAATATCAGCCTGTGGAGAGCCTGTCTCATGACACCATCTACAATCAGCAGATTTGCAGCTTCCATTGTGACCAAATGGAGCCTGGAACACCACAGCTTCATACAGCGGCTAGTGGTTATTCTTAAATATTGCTGCTCGGATCCTATTTCAGGGGATCCACAATATGTGATATTGATTTGTAAGGCAGTGGTCTGTGAACTAATCACATCAGCAGCGGCAAGAATTTCTGTTACAAGGTATCAATCTGGATAACTGACTTTTTAGCTCACAGAGCATTGTCTAAGAGGAGAAGAAAAGTGCTCCATCTCTCAACCTACACTGGAAAGAGGACCTTGATAAGTACGATGTTGCTCACCAGGAATGGTTATACTGAGCAGACAAAACACTAGCAGAGGCTGTGTTAGATCAGTCTGCTGCACCGACCGCCGGTTCCAAATGCCTAAGCACAGAATTGGAAAATGAATCCAGACAAGAAAAAGTAGCGGCATAGTTCAGGTGCTGCCGTGGATGGAATGGCACCAGATCAAAGTAAAATTTAATCCTTATTTGACTACGTGTTTCGGGGATGGCCTGTCCCTTTCCTCAGGTACACTGAAGACATGGAAGGACCACCACTGAAATGCGTAGTCTAATAAAGTTTCAATTTTTCCTTGATGTGGTGCTATTCCATCCATAGTAGCACACCGATGACAGAGCATTGTCTCTAATAGATTCCATTGTATCCATTTTTCAGTTGAGTGCAAGACTGGAAGTGTGCTATCTTTCTAGCCCACGAATGCCAACAACAGTGTTCTCATTTTGAAACTGCAAAATAATAAATTTTGGAAGACGAGGAATTAAAATATAAACTATATTAGAAAGTTAATACCAAAGATAAAAACAAAGCGAACAAATACCCTTCCTTAAATAAATAAATAGCAGAAGTGCATGAAAATAATATAGGGTACTTAGTTAACATAATTTTGATAAAAAACATTTAAGCCACCCACCAAGTCAAGGTGACCCTATTTGGGACCGTTCTAAACTCTAGTATTAAAACCATGCCAAATATCAAGTAATGTAATGTGAATAAGGGCTGAGAAGGACTGAGACCCGGCTAATGGACACACAGCCATGGGTAACTATATGAATGCAATGTCCAGCTCAAAGAAAAAGGACACACCTTTATTTGCACTGAGTGCAAAAAATCTGAAGTAAAAACCTAAAGAGATGAACAGAGCAGAGTGCTACTAAACAGGCTAAAATGTAAGATAAAAACAAAATAAGCAAATACCCTGCAGTAAATAGCAATAGTGCATGAAAATAATATAGAGCACTTAGTTAACATAATTTTGATAAAAAAATAAAATAAAAGCCATCCCACCACATCAAGGTGACCCATGCGGCATGTAGACTGATGTTCACACTGGCCACTAAGCAGGCAAAATTATGTTAACTAAGTACTCTACATTGTTTTCATGCACTATTGCTATTTATTTACTACAGGGTATTTGCTTATTTTATTTTTATCTTACGTTTTTTCTGTTTAGTTGCCAGTGTGAACATGTGATGACATTCTGCATGCACACCAACTTATATTCCAGTTCATCTCTTTAGGTTTTTAAATAAGAAATTTGTTAGAAATTCATATTCATGCAGTGATTAAAGCACACTTGGCATTTCAGAGGACTTTGTAAAGAGCTGTCTAATGTACAGCTTTATGTACATGAGAAATAATACAATTTCTGGACAGTCTATGACACATCCTGCATTTTTCAACATTTTTGCCCTCTGCAGGTGTTATTTATAATCTTTTGTTCTCTCTGAGCTTGTGGATAGAGACTAGCTACTGTTTATTTATTATGTTTGCTTATATAGTGCCATCATAATATACTGTGCTTTATAAAAATATTGTCATTACTGTCCCCATTTGGGCATGCAATCTAGGTTCCCTATCATATTTCTTTGTAATGTGGGAGGAAACTGGAGAATCCAGAGGAAACCCACGCAAACACGGGGAGAACATGCAAACTCTTTGCAGATGTTGTCCTTGGTGGAATTTGAACCCAAGGCCCCAGGCTGCAGTGCTAATCACTGAGCCACCATGCTGCCCTACTATGAACCTTTCTATACACAGCACTCACAGATCTGGGATTCCTACTTTCCTTTCTCTATGTTGTACATGTTCAAAAGCTGCAGCATGGAAGATATTACAATGCAGTGTAACTGTGAATCCAGCACTGAGGTGGGATAAATACGCACTAGAAGCAGGAGCACATTCTATCTCTCACTCACTCACTCACTCACTCACTCACTCTTTTCTTCCCTTCTTCTCCCCTATCTATTTAAAAGGGAATTGTAAGCTGATCACTCAGTGAGTTGGCAGTCAGTCCTATCAGCAAGATTTTCAGAGGAGTTAATGATAGGTTCAGATAGGGGAGGAGGAAATGAAGTGTCTCATAAGTGGAGAAAAAAGCATATTTCTCTGATAATTGCAAAGTTTCTCATATTTGCTTGTGCAATATGACAAGGAGGGAGCACCTTGCAATTGGAAAGCAGCGTCTCTCTCATTGTCTGTCACGTCAGTGTTGTTGTCATGATTTGCTCACTTATAAAGCAATGACATTTTTATGGCATCAATAAGGCAGTAGATTTCAATGCTTAATGCAGTCAAGCTCCAACATCTCCTCTGATGAAAACAAATACTTTACTCATAATATGATTAAAATCAATTTGCAAATGTTTCCACAAATCTACAATTCACGTCTTGGTGGCAATGAGCGTTGTTTGTATTAATTTGTTTGTTTTCCTGTTTAGGCTCTTCATATTGTTAAGTAGTAACAGTGTCAGAGCATTTGGTTGTAAATTCAGATTTAGTGTTTCATCTATCTTAGCTTTTCCACTTGCAAGAACAGCCCAAGCAAATTATTTGCTGTGCAGATTCTTCTTCTATTACACTAGTTAATTAGTGTCGATCTATTTTTTGTTTTCTATTTTATTATTCCTTTATATCTATGATAGAATTCTAATAGAATAAATAGAGCTTTAAAATGTGCCTATTGTCCAATTATACTGAAAAGTGCTAATTTCTACAAGGTAACAATTAATATAGTATTTTTATAATAAATTAAAAACAAAACAGTAAGTAAAATCCAACCATATGTAAGTTTAAAGTGAATTTCTCAGTAGTAGAGATGAGCGACTTTGCCTTTTTTAGGGTCGGGTCGGGTTTCATGAAAACTGACTTTCTCAAAAGTCGAGTCGAACGAAATCGGCCGACTATAGGAAAAAGTCGGGGTCCGACTGAAACACGAAACCCAATGCAAGTCAATGGGGAAGCAAAGTCGGCAGGGAGTAGAGGACAGTAAACACACCTACAGTGCCTATTTCAATGCCTACAACATCAATTCTTATTACTTAAGCTTGTCAACCTTAATTTACTTTATAATAATAGTTGCGCATTGAAAACTGGGGGTTATTTGGCTAAAGTTGTGGGGGGGTAGGGATGGCTCCAGGTTTTCGTGTGGCCCGGGCCAAAGAGTGTCAGTGGGCCCCTTTAAAATATACCAAAATTCATGATGCTCCGATACGGCAGAGAAATATTGGTATAGTACAATGTAAAATACTTCACTTCTTACATGACATGACTGATCTATTTTAAATTCTCCAATAGCTCAAAAAATGGACAGTATATTAATCAATACAGTATTATGGCCACCACATAGTGTGCCATACAGAATAATGAGCCCCATATATTTCTCCATACAGAATAATTGGTCCCATATAATGTTCCATACAGTATATGACGAGCTCCACATAATGCTATAGTATATGATGGTCCCCATGGATGATGCTCCACTGTCTTATGGGCCCAAATAATGCTCCATATATAATGGGCCCCATTTCTAATGCTCCAGTGTATAATGTGCCCCGTAAATGCTGCTCCAGTATCTGATGTCCCCCATTTGGAATGCTCCAGTATATGTTGGTCCCCATGGACGATGCTCCAGGTATGATCGGCCAGAATAATGCTCCATATATAATCTGCCCCATTTAGAATGCTCCAGTATATGATGGGCCCCATGGATGATGCTCCAGTGTTTTATGAGCCCAAATAATGCTCCATATATAATGGGCCCCATTTCTAATGCTCCAGTGTATAATGTGCCCCCTAAATGCTGCTCCAGTGTCTGATGTCCCCCATTTGGAATGCTCCAGTATATGACTGGCCAAATGGATGATGCTCCAGTATATGATGGGCCCCATATCTAATTCTCCAGTGTATAGTGCTTCCCAAAAATTGCTCCCAACCTTTAAAAAAGTTAAATACCTCTCCTTGCTGGTCACTGCTCTACGCTGGACTCCTCAGCGTCAACATCTTCCAGCTCTCTGCACTTGGACTGTTTAAGCAGAGGGCATACAGACGTGATGTCATCGCGCTCTCTGACCTGAATGTCACTGTCAGGAAATGCGGAAGACGTCACGGCGGTGGAGCAGGGAGAGGTAAGTATTGCAAGTGCTGTGGCCATGAGCAAGCAGGGGGGCCCACTCGTGGGTGACGCACTGGCACAGGGCCCCTCATAGTATGCCGGTGTGTCTGATGGCGAGTGGGCCCTCCCACCGGCAGAGACACTTTTGCATACTATGAGGGGCCCTGTGCCAGTCCTGTCGCCCACAAGTATGCACCCCACCTGCTCAGGGAACCGGCACTTTCATCTGCACCTTCCTCTGTGTCACTGTGTAAGGTGGTATAGTATGCGGGAAGGGGCACCTGAGTTTTATCAGAGTCAGATTCTGGCTCTGTAGAGTGCGAGTGGAATGTAGTGCTGTGGGTGAATGTACCAGCAGAATCATCTAGCAGTGGCTGTGCATCAGTGCACTCCATCTCTGACTCATGTTGGACTGGGGAATTCAGGATTTGACTTGATAACCCTGGCATGGTATGTGTAAAGAGCTCCATGGAGTAATCTCAAGTGTGGGCTGCCGCATCCTTCACTTTTGGTGTGGGTGAAGGACACAAGGAAAGGGGTTGTTCCTGACCAGAAGCCTGCACTGACGACTCAGTGCTTGCATATTTTTAAACTTCAGAAGAGGAGGCGATAAAGCTGGAGGCTGTTTCGGCAATGTAAGCCAAAACCAGTTCATGATGCTCCGGCTTTAAAAGCGGTTTACCCACTCCCAGAAAAGGGAGCCTTCCAGAGCCAGACCATGCTGCAGTCTCAACACCTCCTGCCTTAGCTGGTATTGTACTTTGGGCACTACCAGCATATGCACCACCACCATCAGTACCAGCTAGCCACCCACACCCGCAGCCTCTTAAACCATACTTCCTAATTTTTGTGAAAAGCGTAAAGCTTTATACAGTGTAGGGGTCATTGTAAATCTCTGTATATATTTCGTGAGTCAGACACAGATGCTCACAGGCTCAGTATGAATTGGACAATACTATAAAAAGTTGAAAAAGGGTACAGTAACACCAGATACCAGGTATATATAGTCTAGTTTAAACATTCTAAATCTCTGTATATATTTCAGGAGGCAGACACAGACGCTCTCAGGCCCAGTATGGATTCGACAAGAATATAGAAAGTTGAGAAAGGGTACAGTATCACCTGATACCAGTTATATCCATATATATTTCCAGAGTCAGAAACAGACTCTCAGTGCCTCAGTATGGATTAGACCAGAATATAAAAAGCAGTAAATGGGTAATGTATCACAAGCGTAGAGCTGTATACAGTTTTGGGGTAATTTTTAAATCTACATATATATTTCAGGAGTAACAAAAAAAACTCTCACACGCTCATTATGGATCACACATTAATCTAAAAAGAAGATCCACAAGAAATAATCACACATGTGGGCCAATGTTCCAGGTGTCAATGATGCACTTATACTGTGTTCCAAATTATTATGCAAATGATATTTTTCTCTGATTTTCCTAAATAGTCGGTACAAATGACAGTCAGTCTAATAAAAGTCATCACCGGTTAGAGTATACATCAAATTTTATTGAAGAAACCTCCCAATAATAACAGTATAATCTCCAAAATGAATTAAAACTCAAATTGCACTGTTCCAAATTATTAGGCACAGTAGAATTTCTAAACATTTGATATGTTTTAAAGAACTGAAAATGCTCATTTGTGGAATTTGCAGCATTAGGAGGTCACATTCACTAGACAAAAAGGATATTTTGGAGTTAAATAGCTTAACAGGCCAAGTTACATGGTAACATAGGAACCCTTCTTTGATATCACCTTCACAATTCTTGCATCCATTGAAATTGTGAGTTTTTGGAGAGTTTCTGCTTGTATTTCTTTGCATGAAGTCAGAATAGCCTCCCAGAGCTGCTTTTTTGATGTGAACTGCCTCCCACCCTCATAGATTTTTTGCTTGATGATACTCCAAAGGTTCTCTATAGGGCTGAGGTCAGGGGAAGATGGTGGCCACACCATGAGTTTATCTCCTTTTATGCCATAGCAGTCAATGACTCAGAGGTATTCTTTGCAGCATGAGATGGTGCATTGTCATGCATGAAGATGATTTTGCTCCTGAAGGCATGTTTCTGCTTTTTATACCATGGAAGACAGCTGTCAGTCAGAAACTCTATATACTTTGCAGAGGTCATTTTCACACCTTCAGGAACCTTAACGAGCCCTACCAGCTGTTTCCCCATGATTCCGGCCCAAAACATGACTCTTCCACCTCCTTGCTGACGTCGCAGCCTTGTTGGGACATAGTGGCCATCCTCTACTCCATCCATCTGGACCATCCAGGGTTGCTCGACACTCATCAGTAAACAAGACTATTTGAAAATTAGTCTTCATGTATGTCTTGGCCCACTGCAACCATTTCTGCTTGTGAACACTGTTTAGGGGTGGCCGAATAGTAGATTTATGCACCACAGCAAGCCTTTGAAGGATCCTACACCTTGAGGTTCTAGGGACTCCAGAGGCACCAGCAGCTTTAAATATCTGTTTGCTGGTTTGTAATGGCTTTTTAGCAGCCACTCTCTTAATCCAATGAACTTGCCTGGCAGAAACCTTCCTCATTCTGCCTTTATCAGCACAAACATGTCTGTGCTCAGAATCAACCACAAATCTCTTAACAGTACAATGATCACGTTTAAATTTTTGGGAAATATCTAATGTTTTCATCTCTTGACCAAGGCATTGCAGTATTTGATGCTTTTCAGCAGCAGAGAGATCCTTTTTATTTCCTAAATTCCTTGAAACCTGTGCCCTGCTTAATAATGTGGAACATCATTCTTAAGTAGTTTTCCTTTAATTGAGCTCACCTGGTAAACTAATTATCACAGGCATTTGAGATTGATTTCAGTGATCCAAAGAGCCCTGATACCAATACCATCTTTGAGTTTATTTGAAAAACAAAAAATAACATCTTTATGACACTTAAATCCAATTTGCATAATAATTTGGAACACAGTGTAGAGTGGTGGGTGGAGGAGGACTTTCTGGCAGAAAGGGTACTGTGGCAACAGATACCAGGTGTATATAGTATAGTGAAAATAGAAAAAATCTACATATGTATCTCAGGAGGCAGGCACAGACGCTCTCAGGCCCAGTATGGATTAGACAAGAATGTAGATAGTTGAGAAAGGGTACAGTATTACCAGATACCAGGTATATATAGCATAGTTGCAACATTCAAAATCCCTGTATATATTTCAGGAGGCAGACACAGATGCTCTCAGGCCCAGTATGGATTCGACAAGAATGTAGAAAGTTGAGAAAGGGTACAGTATCACCAGATACCAGGTATATATAGCAGATTTTAAACATTCTAAATCTCTCTATATATTTCCAGAGTCAGAAACAGACTCTCACTGGCTCAGTATGCATTAGACCAGAATATAAAAAGCAGTAAATGGGTAATGTATCACAAGCGTAGAGCTGTATACAGTGTTGGGCTAATTTTTAAATCTACATATATATTTCAGGAGGAACACATAGACTCACAGGCTCAGTATGGATCACACGATAATATAAAAAGAAGATCCGCAGGAAATTATCACACATGTGGGCCAATGTTCAAGGTGTCAGTGATGCACTTAGAGTGGTGGGTGGAGGAGGACTTTCTGTCTCATAGGGTACTGTATCAACAGATACCAGGTATATATAGAATAGTGAAAATAGAAAAAATCTACGTATGTATTTCATGAGGCAGACACAGACGCTCTCAGGCCCAGTATGGATTCGACAAGAATGTAGAAAGTAAAGAAAGGGTACAGTATCACCAGATACCAGGTGTATATAGCATAGTTTAAACATTCTAAATCTCCTTATATATTTCCGTAGTCACCCTCAGACGCTCACTCAGTATGGATTTCACCCTATTACAAAATGTCTAACAAAGGTATTGTATCACAAGATAGGATGTGATTATAGTATAGGGTAAAATTTTTATCTCCGTATATATTGAAGGAGTGAACCACACACGCTCACCCAGTATGGACTATACCGTCAGAAAAAAATTTGAAATAAGGTACTGTATCAGCAGATAGCAGGTGTATATAGTCGAAGTGAAAATGTAATTCTCCCTATAAATTTCCTGAGTCACATACAGATAGTCAGCATGTATTTCTCCGTGATACCAGCCGGGACACGGTACTGTGTGAGGAGTGTACAGCTCAATACGGTGTGTGAAATAATGAACGTTTGTTCACTGTGCCGAAAAAAAGAATAAAAGTAGGAGTGCTGGTAAAAAGCAGTCTGCACAGCAGTGTACAGTACACACAGCAATAGTGCTATAAGGCAGGCTAATAATCAACGCTGCTGCACACAAGAAAATCCTCCCTGTCACTGACAGGCAGACTAATAACTAGCGCTGCTGCACACAAGAAAATCCTCCCTGTCACTGGCAGGCAGCCTAATAACTAGCGCTGATGCACGAAAGAAAATCCTCCCCCTGTCACACCACAGTAACTGTACACAACAATTGCATTCTGCACAAGCACATAATAACTTCTTTTTACAGGCCTAAGTGTCTCCCTAATGTTAAACAGCATCACCAACCTCTCCCTACTGTAGTGATGGTCAGAAGAAAAATGGTGGTCGGCGGTGAGGGCTTTTATACACACTCCGTATATACAGTATTTCAGGAGTCACCCTCAGACGCTCACTCAGTCAGTATGGATTTAACCCTAATCCAAAATGTTGAAAAAAGGTACAGTATCAGCAGATACCAGGTGAATCCAGTCTAGGGCTAATTGTAAATCTCCGTCTATATTTCCAGAGTGAGACACAGACACTCACAGGCTCAGTATGGATAACACCAGACTATAAAAAAGACAAAGGGAAATGTATTTGAAGCGTACACCAGTATACAGTGTTGGGGTACTTTTAAATGTTCGAATATATTTCAGTATCAGTAAGCCAGTCTAGACTCTCCGCTACAGGAAACTAGATGGTTACAAGTACAGACGTAAAGTCGAGTGATTGCTGAAATTTGGGAATTACTAATCACGGGAAAACCTCCCGATAGATTTCACAGAGGTGATGCTGACCTGCAATTACTTTGTCTGTGGAGACAGCGAAAATGGTTCTTTGTGAAGAAAGGTTTGCTGTATCGCAGTAGCGTGGATCCCATCATCGTGACTCGTCTCCATCAAATTGTGATCACAGGGAGAGATGTAGACATGTTCCTCACTGTCTATCATGATCTGTCTGGTCACTTTGGAGTGCAAAAGACAGAAGCAGCAGGCCGTTGGCAATTCTATTGGATTGGCATGAGAGACATTGTAAAATGGTGGTAGGAATGTCACACGTCTGTGACTAGGAAAACTGTGAAAGCTGATCATAAAGCACCCCTGCATCCGATTGTGAGTCGACGTCCATTACAAATGGTAGCCATTGATCATCTAAAGGTAGAGCCCAGCAGGACTGGCCATAGATACGTTTTAACCATCATCGATCAATTCAGCAAAGTTGTAGTGCCTGTCACTGTGAAGGATTTAACTGGCCAGACTACAGAGCGGTGGAGCAGGGAGAGGTAAGTCTTGCAAGTGCTTGGGCCCTGAGCAAGCAGGGGAGGGCACACTCATGGGCGGCGGTACTGGCACTGGGCCCCTCATAGTACGGCGGTGTGTCTGACGGCGGGTGTGCACCACCACCATCAGAGACACTTTATTGTCCTATGAGGGGCCCTGTACCGTCGCTCAAGAGTGGGCCCACCCACCTGTTCAGGGCAACGGCACTTGTCCAGGTGCCCCAAAGGGTGACCCCGGTCATGGGGGGGCAGCCCAGTGGGTGGTTGAATAAATGGCATATGTTGATGAGTAGGCTGTACATTCAGCCACTGCAAATGGAGGAAGTGGAGAAGTACGAGGAAGAGGAGGACAAAAGCGAGACATTTTTATTGCCACCTGTGTGTCATCAGGGGAAGGTGGGACAAAATCCATTGAAACC
Organism: Dendrobates tinctorius; assembly: GCF_039654945.1. Taxonomy (NCBI): domain Eukaryota; kingdom Metazoa; phylum Chordata; class Amphibia; order Anura; family Dendrobatidae; genus Dendrobates; species Dendrobates tinctorius. The sequence goes on along the minus strand of NW_027361754.1, from coordinate 26,106,634 downwards.
CATGCATGGTTCATTTTAATGAAGGTTAGATCATTAACATTTTGGGTCAACAGACGGATCCTTTTTTCTGTGAGAATTGATCCAGCAGCACTGAAGACCCTTTCAGATAACACACTAGCAGCAGAGCAAGCGAGCTCCTGTAAGGCATATTGTGCCAATTCAGGCCAGGTGTCCTGTTTACAGGCCCAATAGTCAAAGGGGAATGACCTGTGAGGGAGAACATCGATATGGGAGGAGAAATAGTTTGACAACTGCTGTCTCATTTCACTTGTAATCGTATCTGTATTAGCAGTCGTATGAGCATTACTTGAAAAATCAGTCCACAACATGGTCATGAAACCCCTGTCTCCAACGCCACTTCGGCTGTGTGCACCACGAACAACTCTTCCAATTTGATGGTGTCGCCTGCGCTTACCAGCCGTGTGCATTCCTCAAAACACTGAAGGACTTTACAGAGGTCTTTCAGCTTTGACCACTGCACACCCGACAATTCCATGTCTTTCCTCAAACTGCCTGCCCATGTATCCTCCCACAAATGCATTACAGCCGCCTCTGTTCGCACAGCCTCTCAACCATGTGCATGGTGGAGTTCCACCTTGTTGCAACGTATATGATTAGGTGGTGCTTGGGGAGGTGGAGCGATCGCTGCAGCTTCTGCATACGACTGGAGTGTACAGACGAGCGACGGATGTGCGAGCACAGTCTTCGCACCTTATTGAGCAGGGCTGTTAACTCCGGATAATTATTTAGGAAGCACTGCACCACCAGGTTCAAGGTGTGTGCCAGGCAAGGTATGTGCCTGAGTTTTGCAAGGGCTATGGCTGCCACAAAATTCCTGCCGTTATCACTGACTACCTTGCCAGGCTCAAGATGTAGACTGCCCAGCCATGACTCAGTTTGTCGATGTAAGTAGTCAGCCAGTACCTCCGCAGTGTGTCGTTTGTCTCCCAAAGACATCATCTTTAAGACAGCCTGCTGCCGCTTACCACTATCTGTTCGATAGTGGGAGACCTCGTGTGCAAAACTGGCAGCTGCAGATGGAGTGCTCGTGTGACTGCGCTCCGTCGATGAGCTTTCGCTTCTGGAGGAGGAGGAGGGTCGAACGCCTACAGCCAACTGTTTCCTATACCGTGGGCTAGGCAGCACTGTTCCACTGCCGCTGTCCCATGTGGAGCCAGCATCCACCACATTAACCCAGTGCGCAGTGATGGACACGTAACTGCCCTGGCCATGCCTACTGGCCCATGCATCTGTTGTGAGGTGCACCTTTCCACTCACTGATTGTTTGAGTGCATGGACGGCTTTTCGAGAAAAGAAATGCCGACTGGGTAGGTCATAGCGTGGGACAGAGTAGGCCATGAGCTCTCGGAAAGCTTCGCTTTTAACCAAACGGAAGGGCATCATCTCTAATGAGATCAGTTTGGCAATGTGGGTGTTCAAAGCCAGTGTACGGCGATGAGGATGAGTACTTTCTTGTCCTACTCAGAGTGTCTGATAGGGTGAGCTGGACTTGAGAGCTGCATAGGGGGAACTAGCGGTGGACATTAAGGACTGAGAGGGGGTTGGTGATGGTGAAGGTAGTGTCGGTGATGGTCTAGATTCAGTGTTTGTTTGCAAAAACATTGTGATTCTCTGACTGCTTTGGCCTTGCAACGACACCTCAACATTTCTTGCTGGTGGGGTGCTTAGTGGTGGCCTTTCAGTGGGGGAAGCAATGGAGCATGGCTGGCTACCTTCAGTTGGAGCAGGTGCACATGTGCTACCTGAGGTTTTGTAGTCCGTCCACACTTGCAAGTGCATGGTGGTTAAATGTCTAAGCATGCAACTGTTGTTTAAATTTCGGAAATTTTTACCTCGGCTGAAGGTCCTTCCGCACTTCTTACAGATAACCTTTGCCTCATCAATAGGATTTTGGTCAAAAAAGTGCCACACTGCACTCTTCCTACTATGGTATAAATTTTCAGGGCTTGCACGGTGTGCAAATTTGACCGTCTGGCCAAGCTGTCCTGCAACTCTTTTTGTTTTTTTTAACTAGTTTTGGTACAGCTATGGCCCTGCCAGATAACCGCTGCTGCGATGTCGATGCCTGCTGCGGACCCTTCTCCTCTTCTGAGCTATTGCCAGCGGCACCCTCTTCCCCCAATGGATGCCAATCCGGGTCAACAACTGAGTCATCCATCACCTCCTCAATTTCATCTGCACCTTCCTCTCTGTCGCCGTGTAAGGTGGTATAGTATGCAGGAAGGGGCACCTGAGTTTCATCAGGGTCAGATTCTGGCTCAGTAGACTGCAAGGTAAATGTAGTGCTGTGTGTGAATGTACCGGCAGAATCATCTAGAAGTGGCTGTGCATCAGTGCACTCCATGTTAGATTCATCTTGGACTGGGGAATTCAGGATTTGACTTGATAACCCTGGCATGGTATGTGAAAAGAGCTCCATGGAGTAATCTGAAGTGTGTGCTGCGGCATCCTTCACTTTTGGTGTGGGTGAAGGACACAAGGAAAGGTGTTGTTCCTGACCAGAAGCCTGCACTGACAACTCTGTGCTTGCAGTATTTGTAACTTCCGAAGAGAAGGCAATAGAGCTGGAGGCTGTTTTGGCAATGTAAGCCAAAACCTGTTCCTGATGCTCCGCTTTAAAAGCGGTTTACCTACTCCCAGTAAATGGAACCTTAAAGGCCTTCTTGTGCCAGACGGTGACGCCGGCTCATGGCATGGTATGTGAAAAGAGCTCCATGGAGTAATCTGAAGTGTGTGCTGCGGCATCCTTCACTTTTGGTGTGGGTGAAGGACACAAGGAAAGGTGTTGTTCCTGACCAGAAGCCTGCACTGACGACTCTGTGCTTGCAGTATTTGTAACTTCCGAAGAGAAGGCAATAGAGCTGGAGGCTGTTTTGGCAATGTAAGCCAAAACCTGTTCCTGATGCTCCGGTTTTAAAAGCGGTTTACCTACTCCCAGAAAATGGAACCTTAAAGGCCTTCTTGTGCCAGATGGTGACGCAGGCTCATCACCTCCTGCCTTAGCTGCTATTGTGCTTTTGCCATAACCAGCAGATGCACGACCACCACCATCTGTAGCAGCTGCACCCCCACGCCCACGTATGCGGCCTCTTCCACCATACCTCCTCATGTTTGGGAAAATGTACCAAAAATAGCAACAGAGATATGGTACTGTATGAGGAGTGTACAGCTGTGTGAGGTGTATGGAAAAATTCAATCTCCGTATATTTGTTTCAGGAGTCACACACAGACGCTCTGGCAGTATGTATTTAACCGTAATACAACCAGCAGATCTACGGTACTGTTTGAGAAGCGGACAGCTCTATACGGTGTATTGAAAAATGGAAATGTCCGTATATGTATTTCTGGAGTCTCACACACACACACTGTGTCTGTATAGATGTGACCGTAATGCGAACAGCAGATATACGATACTGTTTGAGAAATGGACAGCTCAATATGGTGTATGGAGAAATGGAAATGTCCGTATATGTATTTATGGAGTCTCATACACACGATGACTCTGTATAGATGTGACCGTAAAGCGAACAGCAGATATCCGATACTGTTTGAGAATCGTACAGCTCTATACGATGTATGCAAATATGGAAATGTCCGTCTATGTATTTACGGACTCACACACACACATGAGCTGTCTATGTATAGATTGGACCGTAATCCAAACAGCAGATATACGATACTGTTTGAGAAGCGGACATCTGTTTATGGTGTATGTTTGGACAATTTTAAATCTCCATCTATTTTTTTACGGAGTCAAACACAGATAGCATGTATTTGTCCGTGATACCAGCCAGTACACGGCAGTGTGTGAGGAGCGTACAGCTCTATACGGTGTAGGTATGGAAAAATGAAAATCTACGTCTATTTTTTCCGTAGTCACACACAGATGCTGTCTCTGTATAGATTTGACCGTAATCAAACAGCAGATATAGGATACTGTTTGACAAGCGGACAGCTCGATACGGTGTATATATGGGAAAATGAAATTCTCCGTCTATCTTTTTTACGGAGTCACACACAGATAGCATGTATTTGTCCGTGATACCAGCCAGTACACGGTAGTATGTGAGGAGCGTGCAGCTCTATACGGTGCTTGTATGGAAAATTTTAAATCTCCGTCTATTTTTTTACGGACTCACACACACGCTGTCTCTGTATAGATTTGACAGTAATCAAACAGCAGATATAGGATACTGTTTGACAAGCGGACAGCTCGATACGGTGTATGTATGGAAAAATGTTAAATCTCCGTCTATTTTTTAATGGAGTCACACACACACATGCTGTCTCTGTATAGATTTGACCGTTATCAAACAGCAGATATAGTATACTGTTTGACAAGCGGACAGCTCTATACGGTGTATGTAAAAATTGAAATTTCCGTATATGTATTTACGGAGTCTCACACACACAAGCTGTCTCTGTATAGATTTGACTGATATACAATCAGCAGATATACAATACTGTTTGATAAGCGGACAGCTCTATACGGTGTATGTATGGAAAAATGAAAATCTCCATCTATCTTTTTACGGAGTCACACACAGATAGCATGTATTTGTCCGTGATACCAGCCGGTACACGGTAGTGTGTGAGGAGCGTACACCTCTATACGGTGTGTAAAAAAATGAACGCTCACTAACTGTGCAGACAAAAGGAATACAAGTTTTTTTGCTTTGGAAAAAGCAGTGTGCACACAGCAGTGCAGCTATCAGGTAGCCTTATAAGGCAACCTAATAACTCCCAGCACTGCTGCACACAAAAGGGTGAAAAAATGAACGCTCGGTAACTGTGCAGACAAAAGGAACAAAATTATTTTTGCTTTGAAAAAAGCAGTCTGCACAGCAGTGTGCACACAGCAATGTAGCTATCAGGTAGCCTTATAAGGCAGCCTAATAACCACCAGAGCTGCTGCACACAAAAATATCCTCCCGTCACTGCACACTAACTGTTGTGTTGTACAGTGAAAATCGCTATCAGCAGAATCACAGGTTTTTTTTCCTGTCTAAACACTCTTCCTATTGAGAACGAGCAGCAGCAACCTCTCCCTATGCTAAGATCGGCAGAAGTAAGATGGCGGTCGGCGTTCAGGGCTTTTATAGCCACTGTGACGCCACACAAAGCCAGTCAATCACTGCAATGCCCTTCTCTAAGATGGTGGTGGCCGCTCCCCATGTCATTGCGTTGCCCACAGTGTGCATCCTTTATCATTGGCTGAGAAAAGGCGCTGGAAGCATTATGGGAAACGTGACTTGGCGCTCAAGTCGGCGACCTCATGGCCGACCTCATGGCCGACCTCACGCTATGGTCGGGTTTTGATCGGTGAAACTCGACTTTAGCGAAAGTCGGCGGCTTTTGAATTTGACCGACCCGTTTCGATCAACTCTAGTCAGCAGTTTTTTGCAATGTAATCTGAAAGCAGAATGATGTAGTGGCTGAGACCCTGATTCCAACTATGTGTCACTTACTAGGCTGTGTGCTGCTGTTTCAATAAAATTAGTGTTTTATCACAACCGAACTAGGTGTCTCCTGCTTCCTAGTCCTATTGCTCTGTGTAACTCTTCCCCCACCGTTGTTTAGCAGCTTTCTGAAAATGTAGAGTGGTTCTGGTGAAATTTATGTAGCGTTGGTGGTTCTGTTGCTATATTGATCACCAGTGCCATCATCAGTACATGCATACAAAACCAAAATCATCATCAGTATATAAATAGAACACCAAAGCCATAAATAGTACATAAATAAGGCACCAGAACCATCATCAGTAAATAAACAAGTCGCTAAAACCACCATCAGTACATGAATACAGCACCAGAACCACCAGAACTGCATGAATATGGTACCAAAACCACCATCAGTACATAAAAGCATCATCAGAACCACCATCAGTACCTGAATATATCACCAGAACCACCATCAGTACCTGAATATATCACCAGAACCACCAGAAGTACATGATGGCCCAGAAGCACCATCAGCAAATAAATGCATCACCAGGACCACCAGAAGTACATGAACACATCACCAGAAGTACATGAATATGACACCAGAAGCACTCTCAGTAAATAAATGCATCACCAGGACCACCAGAAGTTCATGAGCACATCACCAGAACCACCATAAGTATATGAATAGGGCACCAGAACCACCATCAGTACATTGCTGTATCACCAGACCCGCCTTCAGTACATGAATTCATCATGAGAACCACCGTCTGTAAATAAATACACCAGTACCATCATCAGTACTAATACATGATCAGAACCACCATCAATACACAAATGCATCACCAGAATCACCATAAGTGACTATGATGATGACTAGTACATTACCAAATTTAATACAACAATCAATTGCCTTGTCAAGTCAGTCTCATATACATTTGTACCATATGAACCTACAACTCCCAGTATGTCCTTAACAATGATAATGAGATGCTGGAGGTTGTTGTTATCAATCATTATAGGACTGTTGTCTATGAGGAACCACAGTACTGATGAGACGCAAGCAGAATCACATATAAACATTTATAAGTACTTTATAGGTGACTTCTATGATTGAAGTTGTTCTTTTCTTCTCCATCTTGATCAGACTACATGATGTCTTTTTACATTGACATCTAGTCTATGTAGATTTCTTTTTTCTCCGATCTTCTGCAGCACATCCCCACACGATAACCTTAAAACTAGGAGTGTTATTGAAATGCTGTCTGCACAAAAATATATTTTCATTCTATGCCCTAAATAAGCCTCCAATGTTATTTAGCCTCCACTCTGTCTGCCATAATGAGCTACACCGGCAACACTGTCCGCCTTAATGATCTATAAGCACCCCACTGTCTGCCATTTTCAGATATAACTGCCACACCGTCTGCCCTTATGAACCACTGCCAACACTATGACCATCCCCATTCCACTGTTTTCCCTTATACTCTTTCTTTTTCTACACTGTCTTCCTCCTATGCTAAACTCTCTCCATGCTGTGCCCTTTTAAGGGGGAGGACCACACCGTGGGTACCTGTCTGCCGGGGCCAGAACTGTCAAGGCTGGATCCCCTAGTAAGCCGGACCGACCTCCTGACCAAGTGGGCGCAGCAGCGAGAAGTTTGGCGCCAAGCCGGGGCAGCGTGCAGTGAGGTGAGCGGCGCGCTCCGTTCTCCCCCCCCAAGTACAGGTGTTGCGGCAGCCCCCCGTCGTCTGCAAAGGGACCGCTACAGAGAGAGGAGCTGGTCTTGCTGCAGCAGTTCAGAGGCAGGAGTGTTCTGTCCTGGGAGTGTAAAGGGATAGGAAAATATGTATGGTATTTCTTTATGCGGGTATTGCTACATCATTTGGTGTATTACCCAGCACTATTTGTGGCACTGCTACACATCTAAGTGCATTACCATTAAGTGTTAAATGTATATTTCTTATGACTTGTTTTATACTGTCATGTATATTGTTATTGTTCTGCTAATGCTACACTGTTGTGCTTTAGGTCAGGTACAGTGTCAGGTGGCAGGTTGGCCACTAGGTGGGGGGCATTTTATTGTCCACGGGTCTAGATAATGTACATAGCCACACACATGGTTAATTGTAGGAGGGGCTGCTGCTGAATAAGCCAGGGAGACAAGTGAGGAAGAAGGGCCAGGGGCACCCGAAAGGTCCACACGGGCTATAGGCCCGGGACACTGCAGCAGTCTCGCAACGTTTTAAGCGTAGTGAAGTCCAGCTTTCCACAGCACCAGAAAGAGTACAGCAATGGGTCAGTACAGCTAAGGGACCAAAGTGGACCCAGAATGTGGCATATCCGTAGCAGGGCTGAACAGAGAGGAAACTGAGGAACCATCAGGGATGGTCCTACCCAAGTCTGTGCTGTGTAACCATGAATAAAGTGTAGGGAAAGGCAAGGAACAATATTGTGTGAAGCCTGTTGTAAAAGCTGTGAAGATTGTGGATGAGCTGTGTGGAATACCTAGTAAAGATGTTCTTTTTGAAGTGAAAGTGGACTGTGCCTCAATTATTGCTATGTCGCCTGAAAAGGGACTCCTGCAGCGTAGAGAACCAGAAGGAGCTGAACCAGAAGGCACAGGTATGCTGACTATGAGGGAATGTTTCTGTGAGGGAAGGCCACGTCACAGAAACCCAGGTGTCCTCGGCCACGCCTATGGTCCTGGCCGACCCTTACAGGAGCACCAGCTTTGAGCAGGCAAGCGTCAGCCGCCTCCCACCGCCAACAGCGGGGACCAGAGAGAGAGAGATGTGCAGTGTGTGACCGGTGACTTCCAGATAGTAAGACACCGTACACTCCGTGTCCGTGAGTACAGTGCACGTGCCACATTAGAGTGACCAGGTACGGGACAGACACTAGCACCTGATTTTGCCAGTTTATATTTGCCGAGCCACGTTGGGCTCATACAGGACTGTGGCCCGCACCCTTGTCAGCCACTGCAGTTTATCGACTATGGGCTCAGTGGAAGGTACCGGAGACCGACCGCTGCCGCCAGAAGACGGGGCATTGTTGTCTACAGGATCCCATTGGAAAATACACCGTGCCAGCCGATATCGGCGCTATTGACTTCATAGTCAGAGGAACTACTGACTTTCTAGCTGGATTCAACAGAACTGCCTTTATTCGATCCTTTGTTCTTTAACTCTGAATATCCTTTGCCAATTGTACTGCTTAATCCCCCATCTAACTGTTACCTTCCTGTGTGGAGTATTCCACTGTTAATTAAAGTAGTCAACTCTTGCTCTGCCTCCTGTCTGTCACTGCATCCCGCAACCTGCTTACACCCATATTTCATGCTTCCCTCTATCCATATACTTTCTGTGATCACTTCTCACACTATGCCCTCATATCCATACTGTCCACCATGCTGCCCTCTACAAATTGTACCTGCTCTTCACACTGTCCCCCCTACACAGTATGATGATGGTCACCACAGTCACCCATACAGTATGATATCCATAACAAGCCCCCAACATACACTGTGATGTCCACTACAGCCCCCCTTATATAGTGTGATGTCTCCCACAGCACCCCATACAAAATAAAGCTCCCCAGTCACCAATATGGTGTAAAGGCCCTCACAGACCTTTATATACAATATAATACCTCACGCAGTATGATATCCACCACAGCCACCCAATATCCAACAGCCTGCACCCACAGCCTAGGTATAGTGTCTCCCACAGCCAGCACCCAGTATAATATGTACCGCTTAGTGTGATAGACCCCCCAGTATAATGTCCCCCATAGCCAGCCCCAATATAATATGTATCTCATAGTGCCATAGGCTCCCATAATAGTACAAGAAGAATTAAAAAACATCTTATACTAACCTTATTCCAGTTCCTTGTGTAACATAGCCGCCGTCAACTCTTCTATCATAAACAGCAGTAGGCGCTGGATGGTGCAATTATGTCACTTTATCACACCATCCGATGTCCCCTGCATGCGCTGTCTTCTTCAGTCAGCAGGCTGGAAGTGGCCTGCGTTCTGATAGATTTACTGGTGGAGCAGGGAGCTAATTAGAGCTCCTCTGCTCTTGTCCTGGGCAGCGTACACTTCAAGTGTATTCACGCCTGACAGTTGTGAATACAACTGAGTGTGGGGAAGGAGCAACAGTGGGAGCACAGGCAGAGAGAAGGGTGAGTGGCGTCAGTGACTCACATCGCTCCTCTGTGTGCCTGCACCTCGGCCGTCACTGTACTGAATGTCTGAGGCTGGGGGAAGTGCCGGGTGGCCCTAGGCATGCAGCAATGTCAGATGCCATTATTTCCCCAAAGTGCGTCTCCTCAGAGAGGCAGGAGGTAGCGCCTTAGGTAGGTGTCTATCCTGCCTACCCTTCTTCATGGCCCTGCTTTGGAGTAAAAAATCATGATGACAAATTCCCTTCTAGGGGTAAAAAAATTTTTGAAACTAATAAAAAAAATATTTTCTGTTCTTTTCCGAGACACATAAAGTTTTTGTTTTTCCATTGAGGGAGAAATGTGAAGTGCGTTCTTTTGAATGGCGAGCTGATAACATTTTGGGGTATGTATGACGTTTTGATCGCTTCTTATTTTATGTTTTTAGGGCAGTGTGGTGTTCGAAAAACAGCAATTATGGCATTTACTTTTTTTTACAATGTTTAACCTATAGGTTTATAATTTTATACTTTGAGATATCAGACTACGATTTTACTTATTTTATCACTTATTTATTTATTTTATTCATTTAGTTATTTTAGCTTCTTTAAATTTCTAAATCTTTTTTTTTTTAATTTTTAAGTCCCTTTAGGGGACTTGAACCTGTGATCATCCAATGGTCTCTACTATATAGTGCAATATCACAGATGTCTATCCAATGGCACTAAGGGATTATGGTAATTTAGCATGAAGCTATTGAGGTTTTGTGTACATGTCTCGGCTATGTGTTCGAGATCTGAACTGTTATGTTTCAAGGTGACCATGAAAATTGCGTTAATAATGTCACTGTACAGGAAATAATCTGGAATAATTTGCGTTTTACGAATACCAATACACAAAGACCAAACAAAGTCGTACAAACTGTCCTCAGGATTTCAATGCCTTCTGCCAGATATTTTAATTTGAATGCATTTTTATTCAACCAATATATCATTCTGTAGAATCCAAACTGCCAAGTTGAATTGAATTGTAAAATTAGATCAAGGTTTGTGTTTTGGAGATTGGTAAACAGGCATTGAATCTGTTGCATTAACTTTAATCATACGATTCAGCTTTGAAGAAACGGAAGCAAAGAAAAATCACATGCCGTGGACGGAATAAAAGTTCTCTTGTTCAATTTAGTGGAAAAAGCTGAAAAGAAAAAAATGATAATGTTGTTTTAATGAAAGGGGAAAAGCAAAACGAAAATAATAATTAAATTGTAATAAAGCTCAAATGTATATGCTGTTGATAAATTACTATCGCCTCAACGTGAAAATGCAACTTTTTGAGATTAAACATCAGTTTTTGAACACTACGAAATGCCATTCAGATTATATAAGTGAGTCAACATGATCGCCCGCCATTGGGAATGCTCTATCTCTAGCAGTACAACTCAGTAAAATACAGCAATTCCTGCACCTCCTCCTCCTCCTCTCCCTCCATCTCACAATTATCAACATCAGTCGCAAGCTGGAAGCACTGCAGTACTGCCTCGACCAAGCGGCAACAAGCTGTACTGAAGCTAATCTGCTTAGGTGACAAACCGCACACTGCCGTGGATTTGTTGAAAGGTCTAACAGACCAGACTGATCTGTCAGAGACACCGCACTGAACTTGCTCACTGAGCCAGTGCGCGTGCCCTGAGTAAAGCGAAAGCGTGCTCAAAGCTACCTGTGGAGCGGGCAGCAACCGAATAGATGCATACTTCAGAGCCGCAGGACCTGAAGCACGTGACTGCTAGAGGCGTGGCCTAAACTCCACAGAGCTAGGAGCTGCAAGACAATTCCTAGCAGAGTAACTGCGAGACAAAGTTACCAAGGGGCATAGACAGGGAGAATAGTCAGGACGTAGCCAATGAGTCACACACACAGATAGCTGCAAGGTACCAGAGGGGCGAGCAGAAAGTAGTCAGGTCACAGGCAATGAGTCATACACAGACAGCTGCAAGGTACAAGAGGGGCGAGCAGAGAGTAGTCAGGTCACAGGCAATGAGTCATACACAGATAATAACGCAGTACAAAAACAACAGGCAAACTCACAACGGGAAACAGAATCGGGTCAGAACCATATAAACAAGCTATAGCAACAAACAGGCACACGGGGGTCAGCACACTAGGCCAAAGGCAAAAGTATAACTGGCAGGGATTGAAGCTACCCAGAGGTTTATGAAGCTCTCCCAGAACCAGAAAGAGGCCACAATCATTAACCCCAAGTGTGCAGGTCAAAACCTGCACAGAGCTCCAGACATTAACCCCCAGTGTGCAGCTCAAAAACCTGCACTGGGATCATGACAGTACCCCCCTCTCAACGGGGGGCCTCTGGACCCCCAGGCTTCCCCGGGTACTTGGCATGGAACGCCTGAAGCAGGTGATCTGCATGTACCGAACGAGCAGGGACCCATGAGCACTCTTCTGGTCCATATCCCTTCCAGTGGACCAGGTACTGCAAAGAGCGGCGCACCCGCCGAGAGTCCACAATATGTCCGACATCATACTCCAATTGACCCTCCACCAGCACTGGAGGAACAACAGTCTCAGAGTTCTCTTTGACAGATCCTGCTGGTTTCAACAGAGACTTATGGAACACATTAGATATTTTTAAGGAGGCGGGGAGACGCAACCTATATGCCACAGGGTTGACTATCTCCATAATCTCGTACGGACCAATGAACTTTGGTCCCAACTTAACTGATGGTACCTTTAAGTTGATGTTACGCGTGGAGAGCCAAACCTTCTCTCCCACCTGAAACATGTCTCCCGAGGCTCTCTTTTTGTCCGCAAAATATTTGTATTTCCCCTGGGCCCGAGAGATATTACGCCGGACTTCAGCCCAGAGGTTTTTTAACCGTTGAACGGACCCCTCTGCTCCTGGACAACCGGAATCCACCCGAGAAAACTCCCCAAAATGCGGATTAAAGCCGTAGTTAATCAGGAATGGGGACATGTTGGTGGACTGACTCACCCGGTTGTTAAAAGCGAATTCAGCCAACGGTAACGCATCACACCAATCCTCCTGTCTGGCGGAGGTCAGACACCTGAGAATTTGTTCCAGGGATTGATTGGTGCGTTCCGTCTGACCATTGCTCTCCGGGTGATATGCCGACGAGAAGGAGAGTGAGATGCCCAATTTCATACAGAACGCCCTCCAAAATTTGGCCACAAACTGCACACCTCTGTCAGACACAACATTCAGGGGTACCCCATGCAATCGGACCACATGCTGCACAAACAACCTTGACAATGTTTATGCTGAAGGTAATGCTGCCAAGGGAATGAAATGGGCCTGTTTAGAAAACCTGTCCACCACCACCCAGATCACGGTATTGCCCCTGGAAGGTGGAAGACCGGTAATAAAATCCATGGAAAGATGAGTCTATGGCCTATCAGGAACCGGTAAAGGTATGAGTTCCCCAGCCGGTCGGTTATGCGAGCTTTTGGAACAGGCACACATGCCACAAGCAGAAACAAATTCCTTGATATCGGACCTTAACGAAGGCCACCAAAAACCCCTGGTTACTGCAACTCAGTTGAGACCCCCGCCACTACCACCCCTGGGGGAAGAATGGAGGACGGCGGCTCAGGGGGAGACACTGGATCAAAACTTCTGGACAGGGCATCCGCTTTAACATTTTTGGACCCCGGTCGAAAAGTAATTGAGAACTGAAATCGTGAAAAAAAAAGTGACCAACGGGCCTGTCTAGGAGTAAGCCTCTTAGCAGATTCAAGGTATGCCAAATTTTTGTGATCCGTGACAACCGTGATAGGGTGAGCCGCCCCTTCCAAAAAGTGCCTCCATTCCTCAAATGCCAGCTTGACCGCAAGAAGTTCTCTATTGCCTACATCATAGTTTTTCTCAGCTGAAGAGAACTTCTTGGAGAAGAAGGCACAGGGTTTGAGATTGGTAAGGGTGGCCGGACCCTGGGACAGCACAGCCCCCACCCCCACTTCAGAAGCATCCACCTCCACAATGAATGGTTTGGACGGGTCAGGTTGCACCAACACCGGGGCAGACATAAAACATTTCTTAATTGCTGAGAAGGATTCCTTAGCGAGTACAGACCAATTTTTTACATCAGCTCCTTTCTGGGTAAGATCCGTGAGTGGTTTAACCACTTGTGAGAAACCTTTAATGAATCTCCGGTAATAGTTCGCAAATCCTAAGAAGCGCTGGAGCCCCTTGAGATCTCGAGGCTGAACCCAGTCAGCGATCGCCAGCACCTTCTTAGGATCCATACGAAACCCCTCACAGGACACAATCAACCCCAAAAAAGACAGCTCCTGTACAAAAAACAAACATTTTTCCAATTTGGCGAACAATTGGTTCTCCCTGAGTCTCTGGAGAACTGTCTTTAGATGTTGCAAGTGAGATTGACTGTCCGGGGAATACACCAAAATATCATCCAAATAAATAATAACAAAACGGCCTATCAGATCAGAAAACACAACATTGATGAAAATTTGGAAAATAGCGGGTGCATTAGTTAACCCAAATGGCATTACCAGGTTCTCGAAGAGTCCTTCTGATGTGAGGAATGCCGTTTTCCACTCTTCCCCTTCCCGAACCCTTATCAGATTGTAGGCCCCCCGCAGATCCAACTTGGAGAACCATTGGGCCCCAGCTAACTGGTTACATAAGTCTGGGATGAGGGGAAGCGGGTAAGAGTTCCTAACCGTTATCTTGTTCAGTTCCCGAAAGTCGAGGCACGGCCGCAAACCACCATCTTTTTTCTTCACAAAGAAGAAACCTGCTGCCACAGGTGACACAGAAGGCCTGATATGCCCTTTGCGGAGACTCTCAGCTATGTACTCCTTCATGGCTTGGCGCTCAGGCCCAGACAAATTGAACAATCGAGCCTTAGGTAACTTGGCTCCGGGTACTAAATCAATGGCACAATCATAGGGTCTATGTGGTGGCAGCGCCTCAGCCTCACTTTCGGAAAAAACGTCTTCGAAATCTTTCAGGTACTCTGGAATACCTTCCAGATCGACAGACGACACAGACACAGATTTAACAGCGTTAACAAGTTGTCCCCGGTTACCACATTTACTATTGCATCCCCATTGAGTGATTTCCCCTGTAACCCAATCAATGGTAGGATTATGGCGTTGAAGCCAAGGCATCCCCAGTACCAGTCCTGCAGGCAAGATATCTACCACCAGACAACTTAGTTTCTCCACATGAGTGGAACCCACTTTTAGAGAAAAAAGTTCAGACCTGCAACAGATACCGTCTTGGGTAAGAGGAGATGAGTCAATTGCCACAAGTTTAACAGGATCGTGAAGCCTGACTGTCCCTATCTTATAAAGAGTCATGACCTTGGTATCAATCAGGTTCACAGCCGAACCACAGTCAATAAAAGCAGTAGTCTGAACAGGACCATAACCAAGTTCCAGTTCCACCTGCAGCACCATTTTTGCACATGAGGAAAATTGTACCTGAAGGTCTGGGTAGCCTCCTCGATAACTACCCAGACCTAGTCGTTTCCCGCCATCTTGGAGGATGACGGACAGGAGGGGCAGTCCTTCTTCCAATGTCCAGATTTCCCACAATAGAAGCACAACTGCTTTTCCCGGCGGCGTCTTCTTTCCTTTCCCTCACAGGTGACAGCGTTCACCTCCATAGCCCTAGGAAGAGTGTGGGTCTCATCTCCACTGAAGAATAAGGGCGTTTCCCGTTGCATAATGCCTCTAGCCCGCAGCCTGCGATCCATGCGAACCGCTTGGACCATGGCATCCTCCAGGGAGTCAGGCGGAGGATGAAGTGCCAAAGCATCCTTCAGACGTTCACACAGGCCTTTGTGGAACAGCCCCCGCAGGGCGGCATCACTCCAGGAAATCTCCGCTGCCCAACGTCTGAATTCAGTACAGAACCATTCGGCCGAGTGCTCCCCCTGACAGACACTCATCACTTTGTCCTCAGCCAACGGCACTCTATCAGGCTCATCATAAATAAGCCCTAAGGCTTCAAAAAATGCATCCACAGACATTCTCTCAGGGGCAGAAGAGGAAAGCGAGAATGCCCAGGCTTGTGGGGACCCCCTAAGCAGGGACATCACCACCCCCACCCTCTGTTTCTCATCCCCAGATGAGCGGGGTCTCAAAGAAAAAAAAAGCTTACAGCCCTCCTTAAATGCCCTGAAATCATCCTTGTTACCAGAAAACATATCTGGTAATTTAACCGGAGATTCAGGTGGGACTAAAATGACATCTCTATTCCCCACCTGCTGGAAGCCAGAGGAAAGTACCCCCTGAACTGAGTCCTCAACCCGCCGTTGGGACTGGGCCAGAGCTTGGTGTTCCAAAATAAGCTTCTGCAGTGACTTAGTCAAGCTTTTCACCTGCTCAGATAAAGCACACATTGGGTCCATGCTGCAGAAGTGAGGAGAGAAAAAAAAAAAATTGTAGGCCAGTTATAATGTCAGAGACACCGCACTGAACTTGCTCACTGAGCCAGTGCGCGTGCCCTGAGTAAAGCGAAAGCATGCTCAAAGCTACCTGTGGAGCGGGCAGCAACCGAATAGATGCGTACTTCAGAGCCGCAGGACCTGAAGCACGTGACTGCTAGAGGCGTGGCCTAAACTCCACAGAGCTAGGAGCTGCAAGACAATTCCTAGCAGAGTAACTGCGAGACAAAGTTACCAAGGGGCATAGACAGGGAGAATAGTCAGGACGTAGCCAATGAGTCACACACAGAAATAGCTGCAAGGTACCAGAGGGGCGAGCAGAGAGTAGTCAGGTCACAGGCAATGAGTCATACACAGATAGCTGCAAGGTACAAGAGGGGCGAGCAGAGGGTAGTCAGGTCACAGGCAATGAGTCATACACAGATAATAACGCAGTACAAAAACAACAGGCAAACTCACAACGGGAAACAGAATCGGGTCAGAACCATATAAACAAGCTATAGCAACAAACAGGCACACGGGGGTCAGCACACTAGGCCAAAGGCAAAAGTATAACTGGCAGGGATTGAAGCTACCCAGAGGTTTATGAAGCTCTCCCAGAACCAGAAAGAGGCCACAATCATTAACCCCAAGTGTGCAGGTCAAAACCTGCACAGAGCTCCAGACATTAACCCCCGGTGTGCAGCTCAAAAACCTGCACTGGGATCATGACATGATCTGTGGCTATCGCCTTTGAATCTACAACTACACATGGTCATGTGTGACAATGGCTGTAACCTGATGGCAGCTCTGAAGCTTGGCAACCTCATACACGTACAATGCCTGGCCCACATGCTCAACTTAGTAGTTCAGTGGTTTCTCAAAGCCTACCCAGACCTGCCAGAGCTACATGTGAAAGTACACCACTTGTGTACCCATTTCCGTAAGTCGGCTACAGCTGCCACCACCCTGGCAGTGCTGCAGCAGCGTTTACAACTTCCAGCTCACCGACTGGTGTGCGATGTCACCACGAGTTGGAACTCAATGTTTCTTATGTTAGCAAGGTTTTGTGAGCAGCAAAGGGCAGTAGTTGAATACCAACTACACCATGCACATCGCTATTTCCATCAGCCTCCGCACAAAAGAGCTGATGAGTGGGCACAGATGTCTGAAATCTGTGCTGCTCTCCAAAACTTTGAGGACTTGACCAAGATGGTGAGCGGCCATGAAACCATAATCAGCATCACCATCCCGCTTCTCTGTCTACTGAAACACTCACTACTCACAATTAAAGAGGAGGCTTAGCAGGCGGAGTAAGTTGCGATAGAGCAAGAAACTAAATTGGGTGGTGCTACACAGCCCAGCCTTATCTCATCATCTCAATGCGGATTGGATGATAATGAGGAGAAGGAGGAACTGGAGCTGGTTGCCTTCGCTAAAAATGGTGGTACTCACTCACACCAACTTCATCACGCCTTTTCAGCATGGATGGCCTCAAGACGAGGAGGAGTGGGAGGATGAGAAGGAGGACAAGGAGGTGGATGAGCAGGACAACATCGACAGTCGCCCTCTTGGTAGGGACAAGAAAGTCTTGACTGTTGTCAGTCAAGCACACATTTCTGAGTTTATGTTCTACTGCCTTTCCCATGACCCTCGCGTTGTATGCATTTTGGCCAATACTAATTACAGGTTGGTCACTATTCTAGAACGTTCTACATGGAGAACTTTACATTTCTTCTTTCTGTAGCGGAGAGGTCAAATAAAATGCTGAGGTACCAGCAATAAAAAAATTCCCATCTGACAGCACTGGTGTCAGAGACCACAGGTTCTTAGACAACCAAGGAGTGCAGACTAGGGAGACACACACCAGATGCAGCAGAGGCAGGGGAACACTCTTAGAAGTCTGGGACAATTTTCTCCAACCGCCCCAGTACTTAAGTCCTGATTTGTGGGGTACTCTAACAAGGAGGGAAACATTTTGGAAGATGCTAAAGGAGTACCAGCATACTCCGTGATTCCTCTGTGTCATACAGCTATTGGGTATCCAAGCTAAACACATGGAATGAACTGTCTCTCTGCGCCTTGGAGGGCCTGGCCTGCCCTGCTCTAGTGTTTTGTCAGAGCGGGTTTTTAGTGCTGCCAGGGGTATTATAACCGATTGGTGCATGCACCTTTCAACTGAAAATGCTGACAGGCTGACTCTTATCAAGGGCTGGATTGGGCTACCCTCACTATGAATTTTTTAAGGGTGTTTATGGTGCCCGCATTAACAATTTTTAAAGGCCTACCTCGAACATTCTTTTATTTATCAATATGTATACCCCTCAGCTCCTCAATAATGGGAAAAAAATATTTTCTGAGGCCATACACTACTTCTTTACAAAATGGTATTGGAGTGCATCCTTCTAATTTTTGGCATCCCTTGCATTTAGTGCATACGCTTCTCCAGAGTAGGAGACCCACTCCTTAGTAATGGGAAACCATGATTTTCTGTGGATCCACCTTCTATGTGAGGGAAAACTTTTTGAAACCAAAAGAGCCAATGGGTTCTATTAGTATATGATCCAGTGCCTTGTTGTGAGCTGTCAGGTGGTCATCACATAGGGAGTTCTTACACTGAATACAGGATTTCACTGCCGGACAGGAGAGTTTGGACAGTAGGTACAGACGAGACTGGCATCCTTCAAATCAGGCTGTGCAGTTGAGAAACGCTCCACTATATTCACCAGCAGGGTTGATTAAATAACAGTCTTTGATACTGCTACATTAAACTAATCGCTTTTTTCAGGGCTAATATAAATAGATTCTATTCTGTAAAAATAATAATAATGCTCTTATCTGCAATTCATGTAGGGTGAAGTATGGCAGTAGGTATAGCATATGACTGGCATGTAGTCAGGGGTTATTGCCTTATAAATTGTAATCCTTGCTGCTGTTTTTGTCCATGCACTCATTGACCGATTCATATTTTTTACAGTCATCTGTATTCAGAAATTCATCAAAGCTGGCAGTGTTACTTGCGTTACTCCACAATTTCTTGCTGCCATGTACAAGAAAAAAATTCAGGGCCTATTCAAATCTCTTCTATATGCTACAATGATACCGCTCGTATCTTCAATTTGTCAGCAGTGATGTGATATGTGGCAGTAGGAATAGCGTATGACAGGCATTTAGTCAGGGATTATTGCCTTATCTATAATAATAAATGCCCTAAGCAGCTTCCGGTTGTAACAACTTCTGTCCAGTTGTAACCGGTGATGTCACCGCACACCTCTTTCCATGTTAACCCTCAACACACCACTCCTCAACACACACACTCCTCTCACCTTTCACAATCTCCACTCACGTCCACTCACTCTTTCACTCCACATACGACCCTTTCTCTCGCTCCGTCTCTCATACTCACGCCGTCATCGCCGCTGATCCACGATCCCCGACATCTTCTTCCGCCGGCGCCATCCTGGATCCAGACCTCCTCCACGCCGGCGACATGTTCTTGTGGCGACGCCATTTTGGATTGGCGAAATCCCGCGATAGTCAAGATGGCGTCGCCGCAAGAACATGTCGCCGGCGTGGAGGACGTTGGGATCCAAAATGGCGTCGGTGAAATCTCGCGAGATTTCGCCGACGCCATTTTGGATCCCGACGGCATCCACGCCGGCGACATGTTCCTGCGGCGACGCTATTTTGGATCGGCGAAATCCTGCGATACTCAAGATGGCGTTGCCGCAAGAACATGTCGCCGGCGAGGACGACGTCGGGATCCAAAATGGCGTCGGCGAAAACTCGTGAGATTTCGCCAACGCTATTTTGGATCCCGACGTCATCCACGCCGGCGACATGTTTTTCCGGCGACGCCATCTTGAGTATCGCGGGATTTCACGATACTCAAGATGGCGTCGCCGCAAGAACATGTCGCCGGCGTGGACAACGTCTGGATCCAGGATGGCGCCGGCGGAAGAAGATGTCGGGGATCGTGGAGCAGCGGCGATGACGGCGTGAGTATGAGAGAATGAGTGAGAGAAGGGGTCGTATGTGGAGTGAAAGAGTGAGTGGACATGGTGAAAGGTGAGAGGAGTGTGTGTGTTGAGGGTTAACATGGCAAGAGGTGTGATGCTATCGCATCCTCCCGATGCGATAGCATCGGGCCATAATCTAGTAAATTATAAGCCTTGCTGCTATTTTTTCCAGGCACTTGTTGACCAATTCATGTTTTTTTGCTGTGTTCTGTACTCAGAAATCCATCTGAGGCAAAATTAAATGATTTAATGTGTCCAATCACAGTTTCTCTGTAGCATCGGTAAATAAGAGGTAGTGGGGGGAAACTTTATGGTGCTATAGCTGGAATTACCACTTCTTAACTCTCCAGCGCTTCCATCTATTTCAGGGTGGTTCTTGAAGTATATTTGGGGTCATTGTCCTGCATAAAGACCCATGACTTACTAATCAAATCAAAAATCAAATCAAATTTATTATCGTCAAGTACATATTACA
Organism: Dendrobates tinctorius; assembly: GCF_039654945.1. NCBI lineage: Eukaryota > Metazoa > Chordata > Amphibia > Anura > Dendrobatidae > Dendrobates > Dendrobates tinctorius. Next base: position 26,086,088 of record NW_027361754.1, on the reverse strand, counting down.
TATATACAAGGAATTCTTTGTGGCAAAGTGGCAACATAATATATAACAACAGATACAACACGTAACATCTAACAAGACAGATACAGTATATAGTCTACACATGACGATTTAATTGTTGAACAGAGAGTGGATAGAAGCTGTTCATATGGCGGTTGGTGCTGCATTTGGGGACTCTGAATCGACGTCCTGAAGGGAGTAGTTGGAATGAGGAGCGTCCCGGGTGAGAGGGATCGGATGAAATTTTCAATGCGTGGGATCGAATACTCTTATCATAAAGATCCTGGATTTTAGGCAGGGGGGAACCTATAATTCTCTCTGCTGTTCTGAAAGTCCTTTGTAAGCGGAGTTTGTCATGCGCAGTGGCTCCCCCATACCAGACTATCAGAGAGAAACAAATCACAGATCTGATGACAGCATTAAAGAATAAGATCAGCAGATTCTTAGACAAACCATATCTTTTCAGCTGACGCAGGAAGAACATCCTATGTTGTGCTTTTCTTATAACAGCATCCACGTTTTTCCCCCATTTAAGATCATGAGAGATGATAACACCAAGGAATTTGGTCTCTGTGACCCTAAGAACCACTTCGTCATGGATGTAGATTGGAAGTATCTCATGTTGATCTTTCCTAAAATCCACAACCATCTCAGCAGTTTTTTTAGTGTTGAGTACAAGATTATTGGCTTTACACCAGTCACATATTCTTTTCACCTCACTCCGATACAAGTCTTCAGCATTTCCCCTGATGAGACCAATCAGTGTCATATCATCGGCAAATTTCAAGATTTTTACTGAGTCTGCTGAAGAGATGCAATCATTTGTATAGAGAGAAAACAGTAACGGGGACAAAACACACCCCTGAGGTGCCCCGATGTTTGTGACCAAGGTGTCGGAAGTGAATGGTCCAACTTTTACACTCTGTATCCTGGCTGTCAGGAAGTTATAAATCCACAAGCATAAGTTTAGAGGGACTCCAAGAGCTACCATTTTCTTATGAAGTAAATTCGGATCAATGGTATTGAACGCTGAGTTAAAGTCCATGAAAAGAATCCGGACATATGAGTGCAGTTCATCTGTATGATCCAAAATGTACTTCAGTGCCAGGTTGACAGTGTTGTTTGCCGAACGATTCTCCTTATAGGCAAACTGAAGCGGGTCCCATAGCTTCTGTGTGAATTTTATCAGGTGGGACATCATAATTCATTCGAAGACTTTCATAGCTACAGATGTGAGTGCTACTGGTCTATAGTCGTTCAACTCAGAGGATCCCACTTTCTTGGGGACAGGGATAATTGTGGAATTTTTCCAACACTGAGGTACAATGCACTCTTTCAGTGACACATTGTATATATTTGTTAGTATAGGGGCAAGCTGGGTAGCACATACTTTCAGACACATTGGAGATACACCATTAGGGCCAGGTGCCTTTTTGACCTTAAGTCCCTTCAGGATGCGTATCACCTCTGCCTCGGAGATCACTACTTGGGTGTTGCACAATGAATGATCTTTATATGAACAGACTGAGGAGCTTAGAGATGAATAGCCACTGTGTGTAGAGCTTGCCTCAAATCTGCAGTAGAATTAATTTAACTCTGCTGCCAGACTTCTGCTGGGGTTCACTATAGTGGGGTGGCTTTTATAATTGGTGACCTCTCTTAATCCTCTCCATGCAGATCTAGTATCTTTTGATGAGAACCTTTCCTCCAGAATCTTTGCATACTCGTGTTTGGCTAACTTGATCTCTTTAGATAGCGAGTTCCTAAGTTTTTTGATTTCAGTAATATCGCCTGCTTTATAAGCCTCCTCTTTTCTCTTACGGATCAACCTGACTTTATTTGTAAACCACGGCTTGTTGTTTCCCCGAAAGTGGACAGATTTGGATGGAATAAACGTGTCTTCACAAAAACGGATATATGAGGAAACTGCATCAACCCATTCATCCAGACCCGAGCATGTTTCCTGGACTACCTCCCAGTCCGTGCATTCAAAGCATGCTTGTAGTTGCAATTTTGCCTCGTCAGACCATGTCTTCTTTGTATAAACTGTAGGTTTGGATGTTTTCAACCTTTGCCTGTAGGCTGGAATTAAATGAATTAGACAATGATCTGAAAAACCCACTGCTGCTCTCCTCACTGCCCTGTAGGCCCCTTTTATGACTGTATAGCAGTGATCAAATGTATTGATCTCTCTCGTGAAGCAGTTTATATGTTGAGTAAATTTGGGGAGATCCAGGTTGAGTTTTCCTTTGTTAAAGTCCCCCATTACGATCACAAATGCTTCTGGAGATCCTTTCTCCCATTCTGATATTTTGTAAGCTAATTCACCAATAGCAGCTTTAACAGATGCTTGAGGGGGAATATATACTGCAACCAGAACCATAGATGAAAACTCTCTTGGAGAGTAAAATGGTCTACAATTGAGTGCAAGGTACTCTAGATCTGGAGAGCAACCTTTTCCCAGTATGTTAACATCACAGCACCAGCTAGTGTTGATGTAGAGACATACCCCACCCCCCCTTTGTTTACCTGAAGCTACACAATCACGGTCAGCTCTGTAGATACCAAAACCAGGTAGATCCAGACTACAATCAGGGATGGTCTCATTCAACCAGGTCTCAGTAAAACAAAGAGCAACTGAATTGGCCATATCAGGTCTCATGTTACAAAGTAAGCTCAGATCCTCCATTTTGTTAGATAAGGAACGGACATTAGCCAAGTGGAGTGAAGGAAGAGCTGTTCTGAACCCTCTCCTCCGAAGGCGTGCCAGGACGCCTCCTCTCCTACCTCTCTTGCAGTACACCTCCACAGGTTTCACAGAAGTAATGGATTTTATGTACTCAATTGTTGAATTAGCAATCATGCTCCAAGAAGGGGAGTCCATGAGAAATTGTGGATGATTCCAGAATAATAAATCGTCCCTTGAAATCATAAGAGTAGGTTTACAGAGTGCAGTGGCCATGATTACACTCAGCTTGTAGCTATAAAGACTGAACAGTCACAGCTTAGCAGAGTTAAATGTACAACTTTCCATAAAGGGTGCTCCCAGCACTGCTGGGGGGGAGGGCATGGGTGCAACAAGACAGGGACATCAGGGGACACGCCAACAGTCAGTCCAAACCTGCCCAGCTCACCCCTTCAGCTTACTATGATGCAAACCCTGCTTTCTGACCCCTGACACTATATTACGACCCAAAATCTTTTGGGATTCTTTATACTTCAAGGCATCCAGGGCCACAGGCAACAAAACAACCCTAAAATATATTTGAGCCACCACCATATTTGACTGTAGGTTCTGTGTTCTTTTCTTTGTAGGCCTTTTTCCATTTACCGTAAACAGTAGAATGTTGTGCTTTACCAAAAAACTCTGTCTTGGTCTCATCTGTCTACAATGCACCTGCTAGCCCTCTAACAATAGAAAGGGCCTTCTGATGGCCCTCTACACATAGTGATGGCTGGCTGATGGCCCTGTAAAAAGAAACAAACAACTTTCATTGTGTATGATCAGGTCTCACATAACACATGACAAGATGAGTTACTAAAATGATAAAATTACATCTCCTGTGGAATGTTTTTTTCACCATCGAAAGCAAGGCAAACGTTGAAAAATGCGGTGAAGCATTTTTTTCTCTTATTTATATTGTCTTATATACAATTCATTATCTTGTAAAGAATGTTTCTTAACCTTTTTTTCCAGTGAAATCCATTTTAAGTGCGGTTTTGAGTGTTTTACTGTCAGTTCAGAAAAGTGGTGTAATACTCTGACAACATTGTTCTCAGCACCAACCTGGAATTCAGAGATGCTTCTAGGGGGTCTTCCCATGCTATTCCCATGCCATTTCATCACAGTTTCCATCATTTTCAGCAATTTTTAGACCCCCTCCAGATGTCTGGGGGACCCACTGGAACAATGCTAGCGTTTCCCATTGACTTCCATTATACTCGTTACTCGGGTCGAGCACCCAAGCTTTATGATTTGGTTGACTCGAGTAAAAACAGATGAGACAAAAACTGATGCAACTAGGATGAAACAAAGAAAACATTGGCACATTTCTCTTGGATGGCAACACTCACATGGATGTGTGAATGGAGTATTAGTTTTAGTTTCCAAGGAAAACCTTCAAGGCATTGAACCCAAAGGTAGTGTAATGCCAGCCCACCATCTATGGCCATGACAGATGATCTGGTTAATAGGTCTAGAATGCCAAATGTTAAGTCCAGCATCTCATAGGACGAACGTCAAGGATTGACCTTTCCACTACTATAACATTTTTTCTTTGGTGTACTTGGCCACTCCTAAGTGTCAAACTTGACAGTACAAGACCTTTCTGTGATTCAATTGTATAACTGTCAAGAGATAAGCGATGCTGAATTCTCAGTTCTAACATAAAATGATCATTTGGGTTGTTGTTATGGACTGACCAAGACTTGGAGTAGAGGGACCTCTACCAAAGCAATTCCCTGATCTCTGAAAAAAGAAGGGAAGTTAAAGTATATATCAATGTTTTAACACCACTTCTGTCCAATATTCTATGCTTTGCATTCCTAACTCTGTTTATTATTCCATGTAGGAGCAGGTACTGTAGTACAGAGGTTTGGCTATGTGATAAATGTACGCAAGACTGACGAACAAGTAGAGAGATGAAGGAGAAGAATCAGCCACGGTAATTGATAATTTGTGATTGTAAATACTCAGAAAAAAAGAATTGTAAGTACTTAAAGGGAGCCTGACAGGTTCTCCAAGCCCAAAAATTGTGATCATGTACTCAAGGCTACCATTATACCCTTCCTAACAAGCCCATTTTATTGTCTTATTAAATTTTTTCAGCTTTAGAACTATGGTGGTGATTTGTTAATCAGTAGGTGATTAGTCATAGGGGGCATTGTTTCTATAGATTTACCATCCCACTAATTATGTGGTTACACCTCTGTGAGCTCCAATAACATTATGTGCAAGAGTGGCATCACCACTAGCAAATTTCTGCCTCATTGACAATGCATAGTAGGCAGGGATCAGCTGCAGCCCAGATCTCCACCTTCATGTTCAATCTGTACGAAGGTGGAGACAGTGATGCTAATGCTGATTTGGGATGGGGCACCAGGTGAGGTGTCACAGCAATGCACGAGAATTCTGGGAACGTGAGTGCTAATGCTGATGGAATGGCACCAGCACGGGAGGTGAGTATAGTTTTTTTAATTTTATCGCGACCAAACATTTATATCAAGAAGGGGTTTTCCTAGTAGTGGACAACCTTTAACCCCTTATTACCGCCGATATGCCCTTTAAAGGCTGCAGTTAAGGGTACTTGTTACTCATCGCTGCTTTTTAACAGCGCTGATAAATAAGGCTATAGCGCCCCCCAGCATCAGAAATTCTCCAGGATCTTGGCTATCGGGGGTAGCTGAGACCCTGGAGAACATGATTTGGGTTGGTTTTTACCGACCCCAGTGTTGCGATCGTCGTTATTCACCAAATAACGACGTCCGCAAGAAAAAGAGTCCGATTTACCACTTAATTTCTCTCTCCTCTGATATGATCTAGCACATCAGAGGAGAGAGAAATGGGATCCCCTGAGTCCCCGGTACCTCTGATGTCCCTGGACCCTCCTGCATCCCCAGTCTTTTCCCCCTGGCCGTCGGAGTCTTCTTCTTCTTTTGAATAAAGAAATAAATTAACCCCCCTTTATCACCCCCTTAGTTAGGTAAAAATAATAAAATAAAAGAAGTATTTATTTCAATTTTTCCATTATTGTTAGGGTTGGGCTTAGAGCTAGGGCTAGGGTTGGGCTTAGTGCTAGGGTTAGAATTGGGCTTAGAGCTAGGGTTGGGGCTAGAGCTAAGGTTAGGGTTGGGCTAGGGTAAGGGTTGGGGCTATGGTTAGGGTTCTTGTTGGGTTGGGGTTAGGGTTGTGGTTATTGTTATGGTCATGGTTGGGATTACGGTTAGCAGTGTGTTAGGTTTGTGATTAGGATTATGGTTAGAGTTGGGATTAGGGTTAGGGGTGTGTTGGGGTTAGGAGTGTGCTGGGGTTAGGATTGTAGTTAGGGTTATGGGTGTGTTGGAGTTTGGGTTAGGGGTGTGTTGAGGGGTTCCTCTTTTTAGGTACATCAGGGGTCTCCAAATGGACATGACACCCACCATTGATTCCAGACAATTTGGGGTTCAAAAAGTCAAATGGTGCTTCCTCTCTTTTGAGTCCTGCCATGCGCACAAACAGTGGCTTTCCCCACATATGGGGTATTGAGGTACTCAGAAGAAATTGCACAACAAATTTTGTGGTCCATTTTCTCCTGATACCCTTGAAATAATAAAATTTGGTTCTTTGCGAAAAAAGTAGAATGTTCATTTTTTCCTTCCACATTCCTTTAGTTCTCGTGAAGCACCTGAAGGGTTAATAAACTTCTTAAATGTGGTTTTATGCACCTGGATGGGTGCAGTTTTTAGAATGGTGTTACTTTTGGGTATTTTCTGTTATATGGACCCCCAAACTCACTTCAAATGTGAGGTGGTCCCTAGAAAAATGGTTTTGTAAATCTTATTGGAAAAATGAGAAATTGCTGGTCAACTTTTAACCCTTATAATGTCCTAACAAAAAAATTATGTTTCCAAAATTGTGCTGATGTAAAGTTGACATGTGAGAAATGTTATTAACTATTTTGTGTGACACCACTCTATGATTTAAGGGTACAAAATTAAAAGTTTGAAAATTGCAAAATGTTCTACATTTTTGCCAATTTTCCGTTTTTTTAATAAATAAACACAAGTTATATCAAAGAAATTTTACCACTATCATGAAGTACAATATGTCATGATAAAACAGTCTCAGAATCACCAGGAACCGTTTAAGCATTCCAAAGCTATAACCTCATAAAGTTACAGTGGTCTGAATTGTAAAAATTGGCTTGGTCATTTAAGTACCAAATTGGCTTTGTCACTAAGGGGTTAATCTTAGGAAAACAATGCCTCCATGACTGGTCACCCACTAATTATCCTATCGCCACTGCAGGTATAAAACTGATTTTGGCATGTGAAGATTGAAAAAAATGCATGGTGGCAATTCGGGCAGCCTGGGGAACCTTTCGCGTTAATTTTTAAAAAGCGTCATCAAATAGGTGTAAAGCGTATGTAAAGTTGATCATGGTCACGACCCGATTTTCTGAGGTGGGATATGTGTGTTTAAATATTTCCAAAAAATTGAAGTTGCAGAAGAGTAAAGATAAATCAGCTCAAACGGTCTTTCGTGGTCAGACTTGGTCCTGGTCTCTATGCTTAGTAGAAGCTAAGGGTTTTCCTGGTTTTCATCTTTTAAACCCAATATAGCAGTTGCATTTGTAGAATAGCCACTGACCGGAGGAGCGAGCTGATGGAAAAGCCAAAGAAGTCAGGGTGACGAGACACACAGGTATAAAGATACAAATAGTGCACAAGAGCAGTCATATAATAGTCACTACAGGGCAAAAGACTTGGGAGATTAATATGCAGACCCAGGATGGAACTTAGGGTACATTCAGAATTATTATAATTGATATCTAGTTGATCATCTGATACATGTCCAGGACTTTGCTTGTATATGGATATTCATTCTTTTAGTATAAAAGCATTTTAGAGTAATTTTCCTAGATTTGAGAATAATGTAATTTAACTTTTATTTCAATTAGAAATGCTGTTTCTATTGTATTCTCCTTTGTGAAATCCTTAATGCTAGTCATTAAACATGTAATAATACTCCCTGCTTAATGGCATTGCCTGTGCAGGCTCAAGTACACTCACCGACATATTAGATACGTGACCGGAGTCCTGACAATATGTTTATTTTACACTTAGGCGATTACATGCGAGTTTCATTCTGCTACACGCTTGCCTGATATTTAGCAATAATGTCTTCTTCTGCATGGTGGAAATGCATCTTCGGCAAGTTTTGGTAAGAGTAAAAAGTAGCCGATAAGACAGTCACATGATGTTCACAAGACACTTCCCATTTTTATTGATTCACTGTGTGGGGAGGAGGACTCCCAGACATTGACCGGGCCGGTACCCAGGGGACCGCCATCAGGGTTCCTGAGGGAACAATACTGGGAGAACAGTTAAGGGAGAGACATGACCAAAGTTGTCAGGGAAACAGGGGGCGGGGCGAGGATAAAAGGAGCAGGGGGCGCGCTCAGTTGGCAGTTGGGAGAGAGTGTGACAGGAGGCAGGAAGCCGGGTGACTGGAGGGGACACCCACAGGAGCCTGTGAGGAGGAGACTGCGCACTCACCGACAAGTGCGACGTGAGAGACCTTTACCGGAGGCCGCTTCCCTCCCACTTTCTGAGAAAGAAATTGTGGGAGAGATCCTGTACCTCAGGTCGCGGCTGTGACTACACATAAAACAGCCACAGAGGCCTGGACACTGCCCCCCGGCCTTCTCCCACCGCGGCGACCCCGTCATCACCGGCCTCAGGGGACGCCACTTTGCCATAGGCGACTTTAGAGGTGCATGTCCCGGGTATGGAGGGACCCTTAGCGGAGGACGGCCACCGGCCATTTGGGGGAACTGTGTCATTACCGTGCCCCACCAGCATCACTTCTTCAGGGCCTGTTGCACCCCACTGGCACCGTTTCTTCAGGGCCTGTTGCGCCCCACCGGCACCGTTTCTTCAGGGCCTGTTGTGCCCCACCGGCATCACTTCTTCATGGCCTGTTGCACCCCACCGGCATCGCTTTCTTCAGGGCCTGTTGCGCCCCACCAGCACCGTTTCTTCAGGGTCTGTTGCGCCCCACCGGCATCACTTCTTCAGGGCCTGTTGCGCCCCACCGGCATTGTTTCTTCAGGGCCTGTTGCACCCCTCCGGCATCACTTCTTCAGGGCCTGTTGCGTCCCACTGGCATCGTTTCTTCAGGGCCTGTTACGCCCCACTGGCATCGTTTCTTCAGGGCCTGTCGAGCCTAAACCTTCCCGGAATATCGAGGCGTCAAGGCTGCCACAGCAACGATCTCTAAGCGGCCGCATCTGCGATCCCGAGTGACGCATGGAGGGATAAGTGGACTATAGCAATAAGTACCATAGTTTGGTCATATTCCGGCCTTCGACACCTGGACTAGCCGGGTTACTCCCAGTTACTTAGAAAAGTATTGTTTATCTTATTGAGTCCCTGCGAGGACAGATTTGTGTTACCCCTTTTTGCCTGTTCAGCATAGCCCTAGTGGCTCCAATTTATAAAAGTTAATTATACAAGTCATACCCTGTCTCGTGTCTCGTCACTGCATCCTAAGGACCTGCTTGACCCAACAACTGCATCAAAAATAAAATAAAAATAACTTTGTCAATATTCTTGATTATAAAAAAAATCTACTGAATATTTCTAATGGTTTCATTTATTTTTTGACAAGTTCCTTTAGGGGAGTTGAACCTGCGATCTCTTGATCACATATGCAATATACTGCTGTAATGCTGCTGCAGTGCAGTACAGAACAACCTCCACCAGGGGGTGCTGGTGAGGGAAGCTAGGTTGCACACACAGCATGGCACAAATGAGCTGCTGCACGGGCGTCACCTGGTGGCTAAAGTGTGGTCAGACGTGCCGAGTCAGAAACAGTCAGGAAAAACAGGACCAGAGGAAAGAGCAATGCACGTAGTCAAATACAAGTCAGAAGTCAGAGCCAGACGGGAGCAGAGATAACAGAGACGTGAGACAGTCAAACAGTTTAAACAGAGGGAGTGAACACTAAGGCTGGTTTCACACTTGCGTTTTTTTGCGCTGCGTTTTTGCGCATAAATGCGCATGTGTTTTTTTTCTCCTATACTTAACATGGGTGCGCATTGTCATGCATTTGTACGCGTTTGTATGTGCATGCGTTTTTTGCAGTGTGCGCCCGGACTCACAAAATGCATCCTGTTGTATTTTTTGTGCGTCCGACCTGTTTCAAAAAAACGCATGCGCACGCAATGCGCATGAAATTCACCCAAAAACCCATTAAAGTCTATGGGAGCGCTGACGTGCGCATTATCATGCGCACGTCAGCGCAAAAAAACACATGCTTTTTTTTTCAAAAACCATGCGCAAAAAACAAGAAAACGCATAAAAAATGCATGATGCTTTTTTATGCGTGTTTGCACTGCGCACGCAGCGCAGCACAAAAAAACGCAAGTGTGAAAGTAGCCTAAGACAAACGGGGTGGCAGGAAAGGGAAACAGAGCAAATGGGCAGAGGACAAAACACGGTATCAAGGGGTCAGCTGCTCTAGTCTGGGAGCATGAACTATCACTGACGTTGGTCTGCAGGCCACAGCAGAATGAAATAGCCACACAGAACCCAAAACTTGGCAGAGAAGGTTAACGCCCCACACAACCAGACTTGGGAGAGAATAACAAGAAACAAACCCCGGCCTAGATCATGACAATTGCACTGTCATAGAGGTTAGGTGATGAAGGGATTATCTGGCAAAAACAAGTTAAGGACAAATGCAGACAAGTGTATTTTTGGTCCAAGTTCAATCCGACAAAATATCAGATCGCACCCTGATCAGTGTTTTGCTATAGGGCCGTGCACGTCAGGCCTTTTCCTCGGACAGTGTCCGAGGAAGAATTTGCTGCCTGCCCAAGTTTCATCAGAATGTGTTCGGCCATGCAAGTCAATGAGTGCATGGGAAACATTGGACTGCACTCGGGATGCCATCTGACTGTAGTTTGATTTCCGCACATTAACACTATGAAAAAGATGGAGACATTTTTTCTCCATCTTCTCATCTGATAGAATCAGAACTCCCTAAGAAGACAGACAGAGTTTAATTAAACTGTAATTTCCATAATGAGCTCGATTCTTTTGGATCCCCTAAGGTTGAAAAAAGGTTGATAAAACTGAACCTGTAATCTAGAAGCCAGGATGTAGTCAGGATGGCCGAGTGGTCTAAAGGCGGCAGACTTAAGAGTGATCTCTTTCCCTAGAGGTGGGTGTTCTGGTCTCCAAATGAGAGGCGTGGGTTCAAATACTGCTTCTGAACTATAATCTAGAAGGTAACAAGAATCCCATGCAACTCGTCTTGCAGAAAACAAACCCTGATATGTCTACATCAGTGGGAAAATAGAATTGTTGTGACTCTTGGAGAAAGGATAGGGAAAAATGAAAACAAAACAAAAATTGGCTGGGTGTAGTAAATCTGAAAAAAAAAGATAAAAAAACAACCCAACATAAAAAGTCCCAAAAATGCATAAATAAATTTAATATATTTTCATGTTTTTGGGGTTTTTTTTGCAAAAAGTTTGTCTCTTCCTTCGTTCTGATCTTTCCTAGGGAAGAACGGTGATAAATTCCTAGGCGTGATTTACTGTAGCTGTTTAGGGAAAGTGGCATTGCAGATTTTACACAACGCATGAGTAAATTTCAAGCCATTTAAGAATAAAACCTGTCTTATTTGGAGATGACAGTCCAGCAGCGAACAACCACCTTCCTCCAACGGGCGATCGTCGTGGGCCACTATGTAGGGCATGTCTGCACTTATCCGGCGTATCAGAGCTCCAAACAAACTAGATGAATAGATAATGAAACAATGACAGCTCATTTTAATATTTAATGTTATTCAAGTTGTGTATTCTACAAAAGAATATGTCATTTCCATGGCTTCTACTTGACAAGGCGAAGGTGTACAATAGGAGTCATCTAATTTACCTGTGTAATTTGGCCACCAGAAGCACAACAAGATGAGACAGCCAAGATTGGGTCATCACATTAACAATAAGTAATAAAACCGCTTATCTTTGTAGGCAAAGTATTCTGATTACATGTGTAAAGTGGTTCCAGATGAATGGCTAATCTGCTGGAAGGCTTCATTTTTTTCCATAATATGTGTCCTAATTTTAGCATGGTTACATTACTGACAAAAATGATCACTCCCAAACATTAGATTACTAATTGTTCAATTTTCTTATTTTTCCCGCAACATTGTGACTTTTCATTTTCGAAATGGGAAAAATTATTTTGTTAAATTGACAAATCTATAATCAGGTTTCCTATGTCAAATTGTTTTTAGTGCAGAGATGGAAACAAATAATGACATTGCTTCATTGTTTCTGCCTGCTCTTTAGTGCGCGGAACGGCTACCCGTGCTTCTTTGTACTTGTGTTGGTTGCATGTTGCTTTTTGAATTCCTTTTTGTACTTTGTGCATTGATTTATTCGAAATGCCATAACTGTCAGACAGATGCAGGCCCCACTGCTATAGTAGAGACTTAGCGCGTCCTGTCGGGAATGGATAAGTAGTCATCAAATAGATACTGTAGGTGGCACTCCCAGCTTGAAATGGGTGCTAGACTAGTTACACACCTGTCCCAAGTATCATTTCACCTGCTCTACTCCCTCCACCTCTGCCCGCTGCCCTCTGTTGTGCTCCACTTCGGGTTGTGCAGGTTTTCCTGCTCGGTTCAGTGACGTCATCTCCCTAATCCTATTTAATTCCCATTTAGACACACACTTGTGTATTAGGATTGAGACTGCTGCTCTTGAGATTCTTGAGTGTGACAAGTCTTAGCGTCCCACAATCCTTCCTGCTTGCGATACCAACGCCAGGGGTCAACATGCCCACTCGGACCTGAGGCTTAGGGTACCGTTACACCTAGCGATGCACCAGCGATCCCGACTAGCGATATGACGCGGTCAGGATCGCTGGTGCATCGCTAGGTGGTCGCTAGTGAGCTGCTACACAGGCAGATCTCATCAGCGACATAGCGTTGGTCGGGGATCGCTACTTACCTGTCAGACGCGGCGATCCTGCGTCCTCCCGCCCGGCTCCACGCGTCGCTCGTCGGCGCCACAGGAAGCGCAGCAGGAAGTGGCCGACGAGGGATGGTCCAGGAGCTTCTCGCGCGATCAGCGATAATCAGCGGGGGAGCCGGTCAGAGGTAAGTATCACATGCTGCGATATCGCTAGCAATATCGCTGCTATGTCACAAAATCGGTGACTTTACAGCGATATTGCTAGCGATATCGCAGTGTGTAACGGGGGCTTTAGATGGTTCCACCTCACCAGGGGAGCTGAAAGAGTAATCTTTTAAATAGCTGCTTTATTAATTTCTACGTTGTGGATATGTTTCAGGCATATTGTTGCACATGCAGAAGATCCAGAGTTTTATAAAAATATGCAGTGAATAGAAAATCTCGACGAAATACTCAAAGATTTGAAGTTCTCCCAGACAGAAACCCAAAGGGAGTAGATCTTGTTCTAGTGACCAGAGCATAGACATTGCCAGCTTCTGAGAAATCTTAGTAACTATCAGAAAATGAGTAAATGATGGAAGAATACAAGATATCGCTTCCTTTTGTTACCTTTCGTAACATCATATTATAAATATTTTTGACTAGACTAAGAGAGTCCCATGCCATGTGCCAAGCTACCACCTGCAGGTCTCTTGTCCCTTTGTTATCTCTGCCAATGTTTACACTCTATTATTGTGCCAATGTACCATTGACCTCATTGATCAGCGCAGCTGAATATATTGGCACTTTATAAATGAACATTTAGAAATATCAGCAATAAGAATTGCAGCCAAGTCAGTGTTTTATCCTAGATACAATGGAATCTACACCATCCTGACTATTAGAGCGAAGGGACAAAACCCAATTGAACATAATATTAGTAGTCATAATGGATAACTACAGTATAATTCTAAGTAGCGGGTCACTGCACAATTGTGACTCAGGTTTTAGACATTCGAAAATACTACCATCTGTGACTTTAGTTATGATCTGGCTGATGGACCATGACATTACTTCAAAGAGAAGAATCTTCTATTTTAGATGAAATGTATCGCTAAAAACTTACTGACCCTTATGCTAATGTAGCCTTAGGTCCTAATCATCAGCCTCATTAGAATTTGAGACTGTGATAACCATTAAGAACCAGATGGTTTGGTATACTTATCAGCCAAAGCTATAAAACCATCAGCCTAATAATGCACAGGTCCCTAATGTGCAGCCAATTCTCACCTGTCGACTCACAGACTCTGAAGATGTCGTGGGGAATCTGAATCCAAGATGTCAGCAAAATAGCTAGTCTTGTAAATTGGTAAGTAGGACATTCTTGGATTGGGCTTGGTTTCCTCTTCGCACCTCAGATACTCGATGGGATTAAAATATATTTAGGTTAATGATGATTCTTCCATCAACCCCAAGATGGTACCATGGTGTTTTTCTCCGTTGCTAAGGGTTGTACAATCTGGGCCATGGTGAACTTCTGCTATTTTTCCTCTGTGTGTCCTTTGTTGTCCATCTCTCTGGAACATGCTATAGTGACAAATATAAAAGATTGGGCACCCTGGTCAAAATTACTGTTGTTGTTAACAGTTACACAAGTTGAAGATGAAATAATCTCTAAAAGGAATAAAGTTAAAGATGTCATATTTTGCTTGCATTTTACACAAAAAAAGTATATACATATTTTCATCTTTTAAATTTTTACAGTTAGAAAAAGGAAAATGGGAAGATGCAAAAGTTTGGGTCCTCATCATGGATATTACATAGTAGCAGCCCCTTTTGAAAGTATGACATTTGGTGAACGCCTTTTGTAGCCAGACAAGAGTCTTACAATTCTTGTTTAAGGGATTTTTATCCATTCTTCCTTGGAAAATTTCTCCAGTTCTGAGATATCCCTGAGCCCTCTTGCATGTTCTGCTATTTTATGGTTTGGCAACAGATTTTTAAAGATGATGTTCAGATCGAGAGACTGTGAGGTGTTATGTTTGCATCAAAAATCTATTGAAATTTCATTTAATCCACTCATCCCTATAACCGTGAAATGTTCCCTGTGCCATTGGCTGCAACAGAACCCCAAAGCATGATTGATCCATCTCCATACTTGAAGGACGACGAGATGTTCTTTTCCTGAAATTCAATGCCCTTTTTTCTCCACACATACCTTTGATCATTGTGGCTAAAGACTTCTATTTTAACCTCATCGGTCCACAGGACTTGCTTCCAAAATTTATTGGGCTTGTTTAGATGTTCTTGTGCATACTTCTGATACTCCTGGTGCTGAATTTTATGGTGAGGAAGCAGGAGAGGTTTTCTAATGATTCTTCCATGAAGGCAATATTTGTGCAGGTGTCTCTAAACAGTAGAGCAATGTACCACAACTCGAGTCTGCTAAATCTTTCTGAAGATCTTTAGTGAAGCGGGGGGTTCTGATTTTCTTCTCTAGCAATCCTACGAGCAGCTCTCACTGAAATTTTGCTTGGTCTTTCAGACCTTATCTTGACCTCCACTGTTCTTGTTAACTGCCATTTCTTAATTACATTTCGAACGAAGGAAAGGGCAACTTTAAAATGTTTTGCCATCTTCTTATAGCCTTCTCCTGCTTTGTGGGCCTACACCATTTTCTTTTTCAGAGCACTGGGCAGTTGCTTAGAAGAACCCATGACTGCTGTTTTTTTGGCACAAGGATAGAGGAGGCTGGGTTTTTATAAAGTTGGAAAATTTGCATCACCTGGCCTTTCCTAACAATGATAGTGAACAAGTCAAATCCCCAACAGGCTAATTAATGTCTGAAACCTTGGTCAAAGTTATTTGAGCACACAAATCCCCAAAGATGCCCAAACGTTTGCATTGGCCCATTTCACTTTTTGTAAGTTTTTTAAATGAAAAAATGACAATATTTTTTTTGGGCCTAAGTTATAAAGTAAATGTGTCATTTCAAAGATCATTTCATCTTCAACTTGCTTAAGTGTTCACAATAACAGTAATTTTCACTAGGGGTGCCCAAACTTTTACATGCAGCTGTATGTCCAAAAGAATAATAATCTTTATATAGTGCTAACATATTCTGCAGCACTTTACAGTTTTGCACACATTATAATCACTGTCCCCGATGGGGCTCACAATCTAAATTCCCTATCAGTAAGTTTTTGGAGTGTGGGAGGAAACCGGAGTTGCCGAAGGAAACCCACACAAACACGGGGAGACCACACCAACTCCTTGCAGATGGTGTCATTGGTGGGATTTGAACCCAGGACCCCAGTGCTGCAAGGCTGCAGTGCTATCCACTGAGCCACCGTGCAAGACAAGATTGAAAATATAATACTTTGTTGCTCTGGAACTCCCCATTTTTCACCACCCCAGCTAAGCTTTGATGTTGTACAACCGACCATCCCCATGGAAGATGGAAAGAATTTCACAAGACTGCAGTGGACAGGTGCTCTCTAAGGAATGTAGCTTGCAACATTAGAGGATACTCTGCCACCTGGGTGGCACGCTAATCAGGTCAGGTGGATCATCTAAGTCCCAGGTCTGGGTGGGAGGTGGATCCTCTAAGACCCAGGTCTGGGTGCACACACAGACCCCAAACATGAATGCAGCAAGCTGGAAGGCACATGGGCAGCAAGGACTTGGCACACACAGAGATCTCAGGACCAGCAGTATGGATGAAGTGGAAACTAGCAGGGATAGAAGCATGCACAGACATAAACACAAAAGCACAGATTGCGGAGCACACCAAACCTTGAGGTCTAGAAACTTAATTCCAAGACAATGGGTCTTAAATAAATTTAGGGAGATTATATCATTTATCTATGCTGAGCAACCTGCAAAAGCCAACATGGAGCACAACAGAGGGCAGCGGACCCAGGATAAGCGAGCGAAGACTGGGATGCCCAGGACAGGTGTGTAACACTAGCATTACTGGACAAGATTAGTGTTGTGGGTGAATCTCCAGTGGTGGGAGCAATGCTCCCCTGGCTCTGCAGTAACCGGTTGATTATAGTGGAGCGGCACACAGAACATTCTGCTCTACCGATCAGTCAATCCACATGCACTGCAGAGAAAAGTGGGAGAAGTGATCACCTTATAGAGTGTAAGGTAGTCTTGACAGTGATGCCTATACAACCCATTCTGATGGGGAAGAGTTAATAGAAAATCGACTGGTCTGTCAATCCCTTTAGAGCTTGATATGGCTTTGGAAAGGCATTATTAATTTCTGCATTTGGCTATGGGCCATAACCCTTACAAAGTGTTTGAGTACTGCTCCCTTTCCAGAGGCAAGTGAGTGACAGATGATCCTGTTTTATAGTAGTCCCACAGTATCATACAATTGTCATTACCATATGCAATGATAATGAGGTGACTCTGCACATCTGTCACAGTCTATGCAGTAAATCTCACAGAAAATAGTACATTTGAGCTATGATTTTCTTCTCTAGAGGTCAATGTGAAAACTGAAAACTTTGACATTTTTGCGATAGGATGCTAACAAGTAAAACAACAATAACAAAATATTAGCAATATGTTATTAATAATAATAATATATATATATATATTTTTTTTTTTTTAAAGTTAACATATTAAATAGAAGTAATAATCCAAAAAAATCCAGATACAATACAGTGGGCAATAAAAAATTTTTACGGGTGCAAAATACTTAACCAAACGGGGCGAAAGAGGAGGAAGGAAATTCACCAAAACAAGAACACATATAAGAGAAGAAATATCATCCCAAAAAAATTACAACCTGAGTTCTTATACACTTTCCAGGATTGAAGGAACCCTTCTACAAATAGGTTTTAAATTCGCCCCTACTACTAGAATAACCCCTTTAATCTATATGTCTTTATGAAGAAATTTCTTCTTAACCTAGCCATAAAATAGCATTTTTTTAAAAAAAGAACAAGCAGGTTCGAGCATGCTCAATAATAATTGTAGTGAATATGTCCATATGTCCTTGGCTAAACCATCGGTACTCTATCCCATCAATGAATATTCCAGGGACTTCCATACCTTTGAGACACTGGTTACTTCGGATATTAGAAATATGAATAGAGGAAATCCCAGATTTGAATCACACAATCTTACTAAACAAGAAAGAAATGCCCTATCGGGTTTTCAAGATAATCATGACATCATTGTCCGTGTCGCGGACAAGGGGGGGGGGGCATTGTGATTATGAATTGGACTATGTACCATGAGGAGTCAATGACGCTCCTTGGCGATCGAATCACATATAAAAAACTCATCAGCGACCCCGCCATCCAATATATAAAAAACCTCAATGTATTAGCTCTTAAAGGCAAATCTACAGGCATTCTGAACAAGAAGGAGTTTGAATTCATTAACAATAAGACCCCGAGTTTGGAAGTCTTTTACCATATTCCAAAACTCCATAAAAGCCCTATATGTCCACCTGGTAGACCAATCATCTTGGGCATCAATTGCTTAACAGCAAATTTGTCTGAATATGTAGATGTACATTTACAGAAATGTGTCACGTTGCTCCCTGCATATTTAAAGGATGCAAGTAATACTATTTGGATTTTAGAATCAATAAAGTGGAAAAAAAGGGGACATCTTGGGCACTCTGGACATGAAGTCTATGAATACAGTCATCGACCATGGAAAAGGGTGTGAATCTGCTGAATATTTTCTGCACCTATCACAAAAATATACTTCCATCCAAGTTTCTTTTATTGTTGAGAATATTAAATTTATTCCCACACATTAATTACTCCACATGTTGTAACCAGTTTTATCTGCAAACGTGGGGTACAGCTATGGGGACTAAATTTGCCCCAAGTTATGCAAATTTGTATGTGAGTAAGTGGGAGGAGTCACACATCTTTACAAACGGTCAGTTACATAAAAGTTTTATCATGTGGAAGCGCTTATAGACGACATCCTCTTCATATGGGAAAGAACCCAAATGGACTTTAATGACTTCCTAGAGGGACTTAATAACAATTCATTTGGTTTAGAATTTACACCCAATGTAAGCACTACCAACGTAAATTTTCTAGATTTAAGTATTTTTGTAGAAAACCAAACTATAATCACTAAATACTACCATAAGGAGGTGGATTGTAATAGCTTCATTCATACGGGCAGCTGCCAATCTAGCCACATGGCTTCTAAACATTCCCAAAAGCCAATTTACAAGGGTAAGGTGGAACTGCACCAAGGAAAGTGATTATGATATTGAATCCGAGCACTTAAAGAAACAATTTCTGGAAAGGGTGTATGAATCTCCACTCCTTGAAAAAGTGAGACTTGAAGTGAGAACTGTGCCTAGAACAAATTTGATTCATGCAATTAAACCAACTCCTGAACCTCCTAATTTAATCCAGCAGATAAAGCATTTACCTTTTATTACTCAGTACCACACAAATTGTAAAAAAATTACTAATATAATTCGTAAATATTGGCTTATTCTAAAGAAATATATATTATTCATTTATATATTCATTCATATGCTTTAAGAGCCATCAGGGATATACATACTGATGGACAGGCAATAGTTGAATTCAAATAGGGTGAAGATCATTATTGAAAGTTGCTTAACTGGTCTGGCCATATACTGTACATGTTCCTTTGTGGAGAGGACTGTGTCACTTTTTGAGTGCCAAGTTTTTGTACTACTATGTCACATGGGTCGGTGTCATGGGTGATCCAATGGTGCACGGCGATGAATGGAGATGTGATTATATATAGGACATCAGCAACGGGGTAGCCATACCTTGAGAAAGAGGGACGGTACCCTCGAAACGCGTCGGGATTTGGCCCCTGTATGTGTCCGTCTTCAAGGACAGGTGGCATCACTGCAAAACCATGTCCCCCAGCCCGTTACGCTACTGCATGGCGGCGCCATCGGCCAACTCTCACTGCCTCTTAGTGTTACTGCGAGCGTGCAGAGGGCTCCAATAACATGGGAGGATGCTCCCTATTTGGACTCGCATCTGGACACCTGGATTTACTCTAAGTGTAGGGTTCGAGCAGGCTCACAGGATGCAGTGACGAGACACGAGACTGAATGTGGGGTGAAATAAACTTTTATAAGTTTTAAAGCCGCAAGGGCTAAAACTGATTAAATCAGACAAAACGGGAAACACTTATTTGTCCTCGCAGGGACTCGTAAAACAACATAAAAAAAACAAAAAGGGTCCTTATTTTCTCTATAATACACTTAGCCTTCCGGGCGTCGCTCGAGTTCACGACCACTCAGGGGTTGCAGATGTGGCTGCCTTGTAATCCACGACTTCCCGGAAGGACTTGTGCTTGTCCATCCCCGAAGAGACCAGAACGATGGGGCGCAGCAGGCCCTTAAGAAACTGGACGGTGGGGCGCAACGGGCCCTGTAGTAACCGGAACGATGGGGCACAACAGGCCCTGAAGAAACCGGAACGATGGGGCACAACAGGCCCTGAAGAAACTGGGCGGTGGGGCACAACGGGCCCTGAAGAAGCTGGCACGGTGGGGCACAACAGGCCCTGAAGAAATGGGGTTGGTGGGGCACAATGGGCCCTGAAGAGGCTGGCACGGTGGGGGCACAACAGGCCCTGAAGAAACTGTTCAGGGGGTCAATCTCCCAGGCGTCCGTTTAGAGGCGCTCGTTCCCCAGCCAGGTCATGACGCAGTTTCAAAAAAAAACATAAACGTTAACAAATTCTGCTCAGTGTCCCCTCAGTAACCGGGACGGGCTCTGCGGCCGCTTATAGCGAGGTGACGTCCCCTGAGGTCGGTGATGACGGGGCCGCAGCTGTGGGAGAAGACAGGGGGGCAGTGTCCTGGCCACTGTACCGGATTGCTGTGTCGTCGCAGCGGTCGCCTGAGATCCCGGTCCTGTCACACCACGGAGGGAATCAGCGGCCGTCACTTTATCTGAATCTTTGCGGGGGGAAACTCCCGGGGAGAGTCTCTTACGCGTCAACCTTCGGTCAGTCTCAAATTTCCCTTTTTCAGTCTCCTGCCTGTCTCTCTTTTCCACACCATCAGTTGCCACAGTCCTCTCTCTGCCGCACGGCTTCCTCTCTCCTGTCAGGCTCTCTGCCAACTGCCACCTCAGCGCGTCCCCTGCTCCTTTTACCCTCGCCCCGCCCCCTGTTGCCCTGACAACTTCAGTCGCATGTCTCCCTTTGTAATCCCCCTGATGTGGTTTCTTCAACAACCCTGATGGCGGTCCCCCTGGTTCCAGCCCAATCACTGTATGGGGGTCCTCCTCCCCACATTCCCCCACCCTGTAAGCTCGCCAGTCCTCGGGCGAGGGTGTTAGTCTATTGAGATTGGTCTGTAAAGGTGTCAATATTTGTTGCCATACGAATTGGTCTTGTTCATACCGTTCGGGGGGTTTGCCGGCTGTTGACCGCTCGGAGCGTCTAAGTTCGACTGGGGTGGAATCTTCTGGGGTGGTGGACGTCGGTGAGCTGCAAGATGCCGGTGGGTTAATTGTGTCAACTGGCTCATTATTGGGTGGAGGGCCCTTGGGAACTGGAGGGAAATCCTCGTCGTCTGAGTCCCAGCATATGGACTCCGGTTCGGATGTCCTCGGGACGGGTTCCAGTTGCTTCGGGTCGGAAGAAATACACAGGCGTAACATATTACGATGCACAATGCGAGTAGGCAGTGTTTCATCCTGCTCGGGCTGTATTTCGTACACAGGTCCTTCTGAATGGATACGGCGTAGTACCCGATAAGGACTCTCTTCCCAACGTGACTCCAGTTTATTCTGGGGGCGTTGATCTAGTACAAGCACACGGTCCCCGCTTTGGAGATGGGGAGGGGAGGTTGTATTCTTCCCGGGGTGTTCCCAGTCTTGAAGTTTGGTATGTACAATTCGGTGAAGAGTTTGCAACCTGTGGCGATGATTTCGGACCCAAGAGGACACTCCGGTCCAGGGCCGAGGCTCTTCGGGGTCCAACTCTACCTCCGTGATCCCTTTACCCTCTCGTCCGAACAGCAGGAAATAAGGAGTATAGCCCGTTACTCGATGTACCCGATTATTATAAACCCACACTAATTCAGAAACATATTCAGGCCAACGAGCTTTCTTGTCACTCTCCAGAGTGCGTAGCATTTGAATCAATGTCCGATTAAATCGCTCACAAGCCCCATTCCCTTGCGGGTGATATGGTGTGGTCCGGGATTTATCAATCCCATAAAGATGATGTAGTTCCTCCATAACTTTCCCCAAAAAACATGCTCCCTGGTCGGAATGTATGCACTGAGGACAGCCGTACACTTGTATAAAATTTCTGCAAATTGCGGAGGCGGCTGACTCCGCGGTCTGGTCTCGAGTAGGGGTGACCACAGCGAATTTAGTGAAATGATCCACCATGACGAGGCAGTGTTCGTATCCCTGGAATGCGGGACCAATGTGCAGATAATCCACCGTCAAGAGATCCAAGGGTTCTGAAGTCACAATCGTCTGTGTTGCGGCCCTCTGAGCAGGCGGTTTGGCCAATTCACATAAGCGGCAAGTACGACAAACTTCGTCCACAACAGCCGACAAGCGTGGGTGATAAACTTTCTGTTGTAACCATTGCAAAGTCTTTTTGACTCCAAAGTGGGCCCCTTTTTCGTGAGCCTCTCGAGCCAGTTCGTGTAGTTGAGCTCCGGGCGTAACCACCTGCCAAACAGTCGTTGAGGTTGTTTGCGAAGTGATCTTACGGTACAGTAATCCCCTTCGGATAATCAGTCTCTCCCATTGTCGCAGCATCAGCGACAGGTCTTGGGTCAAAGCTTGTCGTTGAGTATCAGTGGGTAATTGACCAGCGGCGACCCATGTCCGGAGAAGTCCAACTTCTTCATCTTCTTGTTGCTGTTGTATCCACTTATTACGAGATTGTTCCAGGATGCCCCTGTGGGCCTCTGGGGAAGATACTTTTGCATCAACATTGGTGAGCACGGCAGCGGTAAGAGCGAACGGTATTTCCTCTCCTTCTAATTCTTCGTCTCGATTCTGTCCAGGAGTTGTATGTCGAATCCTAGAGAGAGCATCTGCATGAACATTCTCGGCCCCTCTTTTGTAAATAATCTTGTAATTGTACTTCGCCATTCGGGCCACCCATCGCTGCTCCAAAGCCCCCAACTTGGCGTTTTCCAAATGAGCCAGTGGGTTATTGTCAGTTCGCACTACCACCTCGGAGCCCGCTAGGTACTCTGCGAATCTCTCCGTCATAGCCCACACCACTGCGAGGAGCTCGAGCTTAAAAGAGCTGTAATTGTCAGGGTTACGCTCGGAGTCATGGAGTGAACGGCTTCCATATGCGATCACCCTTTCCCGGCCATCCTGAACTTGTGACAACACAGCTCCTAGCCCGTGAAGACTCCCGTCAGTGTGCAGGATGAACGGCTGAGAAAAATCCGCATAAGCCAACACTGGGGCATCCGAGAGTGCAGCCTTGAGATCTCGGAAGGCCTCTTCCTGAGGGTGTTGCCACTGGATTTTTCGCCCATTGGCCCCAGCGGGAGCCCCCTTCAGCAGGTCATGTAGGGCTCGAGCTCGACATGCAAAATTCTTTACGAAACGACGGTAATATCCAGCTAACCCCAGAAAAGCCCGCACGTCTTTCACCGTCTCGGGGGTAGGCCATTCCTGGATAGCAGCAATCTTCTCCCGGGATGGCCTCACACCTTCTGCCGAAACGACATGACCCAGATACTCAATCTGAGAGCGAAATAGGTGACATTTCTGAGGCTTCACCTTCAACCCGTACTTTTGCAGCCGGCTGAGTACCTGTCCCAACCGCTTCAGGTGGTCCTCGAAGGAGGCGGCATAGACGATGATGTCGTCCAGGTAGATCAACGTGGCCTCAAAATTGAGATCCCCTAGACATCGCTCCATCAATCGCTGAAATGTCCCGGGGGCGTTGGCCAGCCCGAATGGCATTCGATTAAACTCAAACAGTCCCATGGGCACTATGAACGCCGTCTTAGCTCTGTCCTCTTCTGACATAGGCACCTGCCAGTACCCACTGGCCAAGTCCAGGGTCGAAAAATATGTTGCTTTACCCAATGCAGACAGAGATTCTTCTATGCGGGGCAGTGGGTATGAGTCTTTAATAGTGCAAGCATTCAATTTACGATAATCAACACAGAATCGTAGTGTACCATCTTTCTTCCGGACCAACACGATGGGGGCCGCCCAAGGGCTTTGACTTTCCCGTATCACCCCTTTTTGTAGCATCTGAGCCAGCAAAGTTTTCACCTCCTGATAGAGTTGTGGCGGGATCTGTCGATATCGTTCTCGGATAGGGGCCGCTCCTGCTGTGGGGATCTCATGAGTGATGGCGGTGGTACACCCAAAGTCGTCCTCATGACTAGCAAATACTTCATGGTACTGTCCCAGCAATGCTTTTACTTGTGAAAGTTGGGCCGCAGTTAGTCCAGAAAGCTCGGCCCGCATCTGCTCCAAAATATTTCGGCCCTTCTCTTGTGTCGAGACTTCGTGGGCCTGTAGGGTTCGTATTGTTACCTCCCCAGGATCCTCGGGGTGTACTCGTAATTGAACCGCAGCAGCGGGCAGCACTTCTTCTAGAGGCTTTACTAGTTTGGCCAGTACAGTCCGTGCTTTCAGAATGATATCTCGGTCTTCAAGGTTAACGCAGCGGACCAGGGCGGTTCCTTTTCGCACCGTAGCGAGGGAACGGGCCACCAGTATGCCAGGAGGTAAGTGCTCTGAGTGACACGGCTCCACCTGCACCTCTACGCCTTCCAAAGGTATCGGGGCCCGAATTGGCAGGGCCACCACTGTCTGTCCAGGAGGCAGCACAAGCAGGGGAGCCGCTGTCGCGATGACCTTGCCCAGAGCCTCACCCTCCTGGCAGTCCCGATGCACCCGCGCACCTCGCACCAGCTGCTGGAATACCTCTCCCTGAGCTGTGCGAGAACCCCACTGCTTCAGTGTCCTTTGTGTGGGATCATTAAGCAACAGGTTACCAAACTCTTTTAAAATATTCATGCCTAGGGTGACGGGGTGTCGTTGATCAGCTTCTCCTTGAGTCAGCACCACCCCTCTGCGGCCGAGGGGTTTACCGCACAACGTCACCTGCACCCACACTACCCCGGCAACCGGAACCGGCAGTTGGTTGGCGGCTACTAGTCTAATCATGGGCCCCCACTGAGGCCTTGCTGCCTCCGGAAAGTTTTGTTGAAAGTACGCTGCGGGCATAGTGGTTACTTGTGACCCAGTGTCCACCAGACACCGGACGGCCCGGCCCTCTACTTCTGCCCAAACTTCAGGACACTTTGCTACCAAATCTTCGGGACTTCCACCACCCCTAGTTGTGGTTTTCGGCTCCGAGCGGCGTCCCCTCAGCCCGGAGCCCTTTAGTTTAATGGCCGCCGGGGTGGGTATCTCCCACGCCGCGGACACTCTCGGGCGAAGTGTCCTGGTTCTCCACACTCATAACACCGGGCCGGTAGAGATTGACCACCTCGCGGAGAGCGTGACCCCCAGGGACCGGGATTAGCACTGGGTCGTCCAGTCTCCGGTTCGGTTCTTCTCTTTACTTCAGCCAACTCGCTCTTTATATTTTTCAATTCACGCTTCATATCCTCCACCCATTGAGGTTCCTCAACTGTGTTCGAGGAGGCCTCCACACCTCGGACCTTCCCCACGGGGACCGCCATCCCCTGCTCTTGCTCCTGAACCCGTGCCTGACTTCCCACTTCTGAAAAGTCGATTTGGGGATTCATTCTGATCCGTTCCCTTAAAGCCTGCTTTATCAGTGGATCTCGCAGTCCAGTCACCAGTAGGTCACGTAGGGTTATGTCAACAGGTCCTACCCCTACCCCATCTTTTCTTTCAATAGCCGTATGCAACTCTTGGAGTACATTCATATACTGAGTAATCGTCTCCCCCTCTGCCTGCATCCGGCTAAACAGTCGGGTCCTTAACTCTCCCACATTAGTGGGATCCCCGTGGGTCTGTTCCACTATCTGCAACACCTTTTCAAAAGTGTTGCGGTGCCCCGGGGGTTTCAACATCACTGACCTCCGCACCTCCCCGTCTAGGGCCATGAGTGCCACTTCAGCTTCCAGGTCAGGGGTCATTGGGTGCATCCGAAAAAGCCCCCTCATCCGCTCTGTCCAGCTCCATAGCATAGTATTTGAGCCAGAGAATCTAGGCAGGTTGTTCAACATGGCCCCCAATGAGATGCTGGTACGGGGACCCTCATTATTTACAGAGCTTACAGCTCCCCCATGTTCGGGGCTACCACTGTCCGCACTCGGAGACTGCATCCTGCCGACTACGCCAAGTGTAGGGTTCGAGCAGGCTCACAGGATGCAGTGACGAGACACAAGACTGAATGTGGGGTGAAATAAACTTTTATAAGTTTTAAAGCCGCAAGGGCTAAAACTGATTAAATCAGACAAAACGGGAAACACTTATTTGTCCTCGCAGGGACTCGTAAAACAACATTAAAAAAACAAAAAGGGTCCTTATTTTCTCTATAATACACTTAGCCTTCCGGGCGTCGCTCGAGTTCACGACCACTCAGGGGTTGCAGATGTGGCTGCCTTGTAATCCACGACTTCCCGGAAGGACTTGTGCTTGTCCAGCCCCGAAGAGACCAGAACGATGGGGCGCAGCAGGCCCTTAAGAAACTGGACGGTGGGGCGCAACGGGCCCTGTAGTAACCGGAACGATGGGGCACAACAGGCCCTGAAGAAACCGGAACGATGGGGCACAACAGGCCCTGAAGAAACCGGAACGATGGGGCACAACAGGCCCTGAAGAAACTGGGCGGTGGGGCACAACAGGCCCTGAAGAAATGGGGTCGGTGGGGCACAACGGGCCCTGAAGAGGCTGGCACGGTGGGGGCACAACAGGCCCTGAAGAAACTGTTCAGGGGGTCAATCTCCCAGGCGTCCGTTTAGAGGCGCTCGTTCCCCAGCCAGGTCATGACGCAGTTTCAAAAAAAAACATAAACGTTAACAAATTCTGCTCAGTGTCCCCTCAGTAACCGGGACGGGCTCTGCGGCCGCTTATAGCGAGGTGACGTCCCCTGAGGTCGGTGATGACGGGGCCGCAGCTGTGGGAGAAGACAGGGGGGCAGTGTCCTGGCCACTGTACCGGATTGCTGTGTCGTCGCAGCGGTCGCCTGAGATCCCGGTCCTGTCACACCACGGAGGGAATCAGCGGCCGTCACTTTATCTGAATCTTTGCGGGGGGAAACTCCCGGGGAGAGTCTCTTACGCGTCAACCTTCGGTCAGTCTCAAATTTCCCTTTTTCAGTCTCCTGCCTGTCTCTCTTTTCCACACCGTCAGTTGCCACAGTCCTCTCTCTGCCGCACGGCTTCCTCTCTCCTGTCAGGCTCTCTGCCAACTGCCACCTCAGCGCGTCCCCTGCTCCTTTTACCCTCGCCCCGCCCCCTGTTGCCCTGACAACTTCAGTCGCATGTCTCCCTTTGTAATCCCCCTGATGTGGTTTCTTCAACAACCCTGATGGCGGTCCCCCTGGTTCCAGCCCAATCACTGTATGGGGGTCCTCCTCCCCACATAAGGACTGCACCGCATGTGGACGGACCCTTCACTGGCACTTCTCAATACACAAAGTAAGTGCTTTATCAGTCACATGCCAACACAAAGACCATTTTATTTGAGGACAGTTCCTCATCATCACTGAATCTAGGTGGCAATAGTGCGGCAGTGTGGGTTTTCACAAGCATTATTTTGTTTTAAAAATAAAAAAAAACTTGTCATTTTCTGGTAATACGCTCCCTTTAATATTTTGCATGAAGATGATGTGTATTGTGTTTGTATGTTACCTTTCAGGCAGATATGTGATTGGATAGCAAAGACTTAATTTGAGCAGGTAAGAATAAAAAGGAGAGAAAAAAAAGAAAAACTTAGGACCCCGTCACACATAGCGATTCACCAGCGATCCCGACAACGATATCACCTTGTCAGGATCGCTGGTGAGTCGCTATGTGATCGCTGGTGAGCTGCCAAACAGGCAGCTTCACCAGCGATCAGCACCAGCGACACGCGGGTAACAAGCGGCGCATGTTGCTTAGTTACCCGCAGTGTATCTTAGTTACCAGCGCTCTGATGCAGGGAGCTGGTAACCAAGGTACACATCGGGTTTCTAAGGGGTGCGCAGCACTTAGAAACCCGATGTGTACCTTGGTTACCAGCTTCCTGCATCAGCGCGCTGGTAACTAAGGTACACATTGGGTTTCTAGGCGCAGCGCGCCCCCTTAGAAACATGATGTGTACCTTAGATACCAGCTCCTGCTCGCTGGTCGCTGGTCTCCCGCCTGTCACACGCGATGCGTGCTGCCCAGCGGGAGACCAGCGACCCCAAAAATGTCCAGACATTTCAACAGCGATCAGCGATACCCGGCAGGGGGGCCGGTCGCTGATAGCTGTCACACACAGCGATCTCACTGGTGAGATCGCTGTTGCGTCACAAAACTAGTGACTCAGCAGCGATCTCGCTAGCGAGATCGCTGTGTGTGACAGGGGCTTTACTAAAACGAAATCCTGAGCAGAAATTCTACTATGAACAAAGAAATCATTCGATTAGAAACTGCAAGTGTAACAAACGCTCGGCTAATTGAATTAATAGCAAACGCTGCAGACTGCAGAGGAATCTAATTAACACAATGCAGATTTATCTCCGATTTCTTTCCAAGAGAACAGTAAAAATGGTGGGGAGAGAGAGTGACTGAATAGCCCTGGAGAATTACAGCGTTTTCGGGAGCTGTTTTATGATGCAGTGAAAGAATATAGGAAATAAGGAGATAGGAAAAGCTTGTATGGAGCAATAAGTGATGTCCTAGAGGGGTCATATAGACCTGGGAGGCAAGGTATAAGGAGCGTTGAGAGCTATATTATACAGCTACATTCAGCATAAGAATGAATTATAAGAAGGAGTATAAGACGCTGCCGGAGTTATAGGGAGCAATTACAAGAGAAAAACTGTAGGGAACATTATATTGCACAATAAGAGTTTTACGACATTAACCACATGGAGCTGCTCTGGCTACAAAGAAATGTACAGGAATGTAGCAACTGTACTGCCTTATAATATTTAGAACCAGAGAGTGATACTTCTTCTTTACTTCTAATCTGTTTAGATCTTTTGATTGTAGATTTCTTATTTTACTTTATTTACCTAATTATTGGGGAAATCAACTTCCAAATAGCATTTAAAGACATAAGCGCTACAGCAGCAGTATGGACTATAGGCAGAAATAAACTCTCAAGAGTGTTGTAGGCATGCTCTATGACCTGTGCAGGGCTCATTGTGCAGGGAGAGTCAGGAGGTGAGCTGTGACAGAATCTACTCCTGTGATATCTGCGGTATATAGAGGTGTTATCAGTCATTGCACATGAGGAGAAGGTGAGCTGTGACATCACCTATTGTGAATGGTGGATCCTGTGTTATCTACTGTATATAGAGGTGTTATCAGTCATTGTACAAGAAGAGGAGGTGATCTGTGACCTCTCCTATTGTGACTGGTGGATCCTGTGTTATCTACTATATATAGAAGTGTTATCAGTCATTGTACATGAGGGGGAGGAGGTGAGCTGTGTCATCACCTATTGTGAATGGTGGATCCTGTGCTATCTACTGTGTATAGAGGTGTTATCAGTCATTGTGAAGAAGGTGGAGGTGAGATGTGACATCATATATTGTGAATGGTCGAATCTGTGCTATCTACTGTACATAGAGGTGTTATCAGTCATTGTACAGGAGGAGGAGGTGAGCTGTGACATCACCTATTGTGAATGGTGGATCCTGTGCTATCTACTGTATATAGAGGTGTTATCAGTCATTGTACAGGAGGAGGAGGTGAGCTGTGTCATCACCTATTGTGAATGGTGGATCCTGTGTTATCTACTGTATATATGTGTTATCAGTAATTGTGAAGAAGGTGGAGGTGAGCTGTGACATCATAAATTGTGAATTGTCGAATCTGTACTATCTACTGTACATAGAGGTGTTATCAGTCATTGTACAGGATGGGGAAAAGTTGAGCTGTGACATCACCTATTGTGAATGGTGGATCCTGCCTTATCTACAGTATATAGAGGTGTTATCAGTCATTGTACAGGAGGAGGAGGTGAGCTTTGACATCACCTATTGTGAATGGTGGATCCTGTGTTATCTACTGTACACAGAGGTGTTATCAGTCATTGTACAGGAGGAGGAGGTGAGCTGTGACATCACCTATTGTGAATGGTGGATCCTGTGTTATCTACTGTATATAGAGGTGTTATCAGTCATTGTGTATGAGGACTAATCAGCACAATTAGTGGCACATATGGCCGAACTAGCGAGCGCCAGAAAGGCCGCATCACCCGAGGAAGTCCCCGATGACGTCAATGACCCACACATGTTACTACCAGGCGCCGAGGATGATGCCGCAGCTGGAGCGCACGTCGGAGACATGCGCACTTGTGATGCCAATGGAATACTAGCTTCCATATATTGTCGAGCTGAATTTAATTAAATCCCCCCTGCAGGATCATACTCGGCACCTGGTAGTGACGCGTGCGGGTCATCGACGTCATCGGGGACTTCCCCGTGACCCGCACCACTGTGATGGCACCACGGGTGATGTGGCCTTTCTGGCACCCGCTAGTTCAGCCAATGAGCCGCTAATTGTGCTGATTAGTGAGGTATTAAATGAGGGTATTGGGGACATCATTACCATCCTGCCTCCCGAGGAAGCCGACGCAAAATGCACATAGGGGCGCAAGTCCATCCCCTTGGACGCTGGGTAAGAACCTATTCTTGAACCATGTTGCCTTCAGGTAGTTTGGCTGTATTAGTTAAAAGGTCACTGACCAGTGATAAGTTCTTTGATTATACTCTAGCTAGTAGCAATGTGGCCCATTTTATCTAAAACTATATAGTTTGGATTTAATATAGTGCACTGTCATTTTAAATTGTGTATGCAAACATAGGTTTTCTTGGTTCTGTGAGAAATAATTTTCTCCCCATGTTTGTGTTTATGGGGTGACACTCAATCTTTTAATATGGTGCACTCTTCGCCGTAGTCCAAGTTCTCTGGTTTTGAAATGATTACTCTGTGATTTGCATTTACTTTTTGTCATAATTTATTGCAAAATAAAATTTGTCATTTTTTATGATATTATTTTTGTGGTTATTATATGCTCTGTGTTCTTGGTAGTTTTAAACCTCCAACTAATGTCATTCATAATGAGGAGTCCTGAAAATGATGATCCATCCCCACAGAGAGCTGATCTTTACATCTTTGAATTCGTGTAGGATCACATGAAGAGGCAGAAGGATTTACATAAGCCTCATACACAGAAGACCTGTGGTCAGTTATCCAAGATGTTTGGAACAACCTCCTTGCCGAGCCTCCTTGAAAAACTACTTCCAAGTATACCTTATGCAGAAACATGGTGCTATTGTGAAGACCAAAGGAGGTCACCAAATATTGATTTTATTTGGATTTCTCTTTTCCTCATTCACTTTGTGTTTTGTTAATTGATAAAAAATAAAACAGATCACATTTTTATTTTGGAAAGCTTCTTACTTTGCAGCACTTTTCTTACACCTGCCTAATTTTAGTGCTTCCAACACTTAGGACCGGTAACTAACTATCCTAAGGTGCAATAGTCCTCGTATTGCATCATTGATACGTGATAAAAGCAAAGTTTTAGGTGACTTTGCTGGTCCTCATAGAAGAATGAAGAGTCAAGCCACCTGTCAGCCGTGGCACCTGTTGCTAGGCAATGGCATGAGCAAGATAGGGCACGGCAGAGCCAATACATCTCATGAAAAAGGAAAATATTCATTAGGGATTTCTGGGAACCTCAAGAATTTCCCATAAAAGAACACGATATTTTACAATAAATATTTGTGCAGGTTAGACGAGCCTTTGTGCATTAGAGGAACCTGTTTACCGACTACCTGTCATCCTTCTGGCAGCACATAATCCGACCCTTCAGAAAACACTTTTTTAGAATATTGTTAAACTTTTTTCCCTTTGGAGAGAAACGTTAATTGCTCAATTGGCAGCATTAGACAGCGAAGAGTAGTAACTGATGTGAAATATTAGCATGGTCTTGTCCGTCTTTGAAGCACTTGTCTACTGGAGTGTCACTTGACGTGTTCTCGCTTTTTAACTGTTTATAACTTTGACAGATGAGAAACGTATTTACTAAAAATAAGAACCACAGGTGATTTGTTTCCTTGATCTTCATCTCTATTTCTTGGGGATATTATGTAAAAGAAAAAAAAGAGAGAACAATTGAGGTTTTATTAGCTACGAAGCATGCCAGGGAAATGTGTGAAACTCCATTAGCAGCCGAGCGTGTATTGATACTCTATGATACGAAGGATATCCATCAGGTCTATAGAAAATGATGGAGAACATGCTTAATTCCAAGGACATTGACACATAAAACTTAAACAAAACCTTTTTACTTCATAAAAATTTTTCGTTTTCATAAAAGTCACGTTGGTGGATGGAGATCTTCAGTCAGTTCTTGTATCATATATTACACGTTTGTATCTGTAACTCATTTTGTAACTAATTATACAATTATAATACTAAAAATTTAAAAAGAAAAATAAATTATAAAATCCTCTGGGAACTACATTATCCTTTTATTTGTGAAGCTCCAGGGAAAAAGCTTTGACATGTACAAATTACAATGCTGGTGGATCCTTAAGTGGCAACGAAATTCCTTCAAGGGCCCAGATGTGACCGTTTCTTCTGAAACAACAATAGCTAGGTCATTGCTTCTTCTATGATAACTCAAAGTAGACTTCTATGGTCAGAATTAGTGGTAGAAGGGTCTAGGAGCTGGTTTTCATGGGGAGCTGGCCTCGGCTGCAGATAGCCCTGATGGGTAGAGTCTGTAGTGTAGACGTTGACAGGAGGAGAATGTTTAGGGATTAAACCAAACAAGCCAGGTTAATACCATAGAAATAGCGACAAGTAAAAAATCAGCTCCAAATATGGAGTCACTGGAAGCCGGGTCAAAGTCCAGAGGGTAAATCTCAATTAATTTGCAAAATACATGTCAGACAGTCCAAGGAGTTCAGGAGAATAGTCAGGAACACAACCAAGTCAGAATACGGAACTTCAGCCCAGACAGCTAACCAGAGTACCCAGTGAAGTGTACAATAATTGGTAACATAGTAACATAGTAACATAGTTTTGAAGGCTGAAGGAAGACCTTAAGTCCATCTAGTTCAGCCTATTTTTAGTGCAGCTGTTCTGCATTGTTGATCCTGGGGAAAGCAAAAAAACCCACAAAGTAGAAGCCAATTTTCTCCATAGGGAAAAAAATTCCTTCCCCTAAGCTGGGTCAACCATCTACCTATAATATTCTGTTATTCGTTACCTTCTATACTGTTACTCACAAAAAAAGCATCCATTCCTTTCTTAAATTCATTCAGTGAGTTGGCCATCACCACTTCCTCAGGAAGAGAATTCCAGAGTCTCACTGCTCTTACCGTGAAGAACCCTCTTCTATACTG
This sequence comes from Dendrobates tinctorius, assembly GCF_039654945.1. Lineage (NCBI taxonomy): Eukaryota > Metazoa > Chordata > Amphibia > Anura > Dendrobatidae > Dendrobates > Dendrobates tinctorius. The sequence continues at coordinate 26,052,889 of NW_027361754.1, read as the reverse complement.
GTGCAGAAATTGTCTTTCCTCCAAACGAAGAGAATGCCCCCTTGTTCTTGTCAAAGTTCTTGGTACAAACAGTTCATTGGAGAGATCTCTGTATTGCCCTCTGATATACTTGTACATACATATTAGGTCTCCCCTAAGTCTTCTCTTTTCTAGAGTAAATAGACCTAATTTTGATAACCTTCCTGGGTATTGTAGTGAATCAACTCCATTTATCATTTTAGTAGCCCGCCTTTGAACCCTTTCAAGTTTAGTAATGTCTTTCTTGAGCACCGGTGTCCAAAATTGCACACAATACTCCAAGTGTGGTCTGACGAGTGATTTGTACAGAGGGAGAATTATGTTTTCATCTCGTGTCCCCAGACTTCTTCTAATGCATCCCATGACCCTATTTGCTTTGGTGGCAGCTTACTGACACTGGGCACTCCAATTTAGCTTCTTATTGACTAAGATGCCTAAGTCTTTTTCCATGTCTGATTTCCCCAGCAGTTTCCCATTTAGTAAGTAATTGTAGCATCTAGTGACAGGACATACGGGCTGTTAGATAGGGCACCAAGAGCAAGGATTATCTGTCGAATCCAGCCGTTGATTGGTGGTCCGACTGATAATTGTGATTGATCCAATTTGGCCAGTCAGATCACGTAATTGGACAAAACTATTTGTTTTCTTGCTGAATGGAGAAAGTATGTGTGGACTCCGGGAAGAGTTAACAAATATCCTAGTCTCAAAACCTTTCGGACTCACTACTTACATAAGATTATTTCTGTGAAGGAAGTGTGAAAGAAGAGTGTTGGGGGAAAAGGAAAAGCATGAATGGGGCACGGATGAATGATAGAGGGTTGCTTTCTAAAAAGGGAGCTTAGCTGAAGATTTTGTGTAAGAGTTGACAAGTTTGCCATAGCTTTAGAATTGTAGAAATATTTCTTTCCGGATCTAAGTCTATACCTAGGGCTAGTTTTAATCAATAGGGTTTTCCTGGACTAAGATATTGATGACTTTACTTTAGAATAGGTTATTAATATCCGACTGGTTGGGTTCCAAAACCGTACAGTCTGATGGCTCAGCTGATAACTAGAGTCACGGTAGCCAAAAGTTCTCAGTTTACAGCACTATTAAACCTCAGCTCGATATACTATGATGTGGCCATTCTCAGGTGTTGCATTTAAGCTCCTATTAAAGTAAATGGAAAGTAACCTTCAGCACTTGTGTGTAGAGCTGTGGTCTCTATGCTCACTATGCTCTAAATTTCCAATGGTCCCAGCCCAGTTTCAGTTATCAGCTGAATGGTTAATATGTCGGGAGCTTGAACCCCACCAACCTGATATTGATAACTTATCCTAAGGCTAGTTTCAACCATAAGTTTTTTGCTCAAATGCCTATTATGCACAGAAAAAAAGGAAACTTTTCTTACTTTATTCCTTGTTCTAGAACAAACTTGCCAATGGAAATCAATGCCACTAGGAAAAAAAACATCATCCATATGCTGTCTGAATCTACTGTAAAATAGGTAGGAGAAACTAAGAATTTTTTTCATTTATAGGAGAAAAACTGATGCAACAAGAACTATAAAAACTGATATAGAAAAAGGATCCCAGCACATGCAAACAATATATTCTTAGTTCAGCCACATGGATAAAGCATAAAATCTTCTTTATTGAATGTTGAGTAAAAACATGTTGTAATAGAGTGACATCATAAAATGAGATACAGAGCCCTATGAGTTTCGAGCAGATAACCTGCTCTTATTTATGCCATGATCAAGAGCGGTTTAACTGCTCGAAACGAGTAGTATTTGCACCTCGATTTATAATATTACTCTGTTACAACATGTTTTCACTCAATGTTCAAAAAAAATGATTTTTGGATTAAAGGGGTTTTCCCATGAACAAAAGTTGATTTTAATCAATAAATCTTGGAATAATAATAACTTCTACAATTGGATGTGTTTACGTAAAATGGTCCTGTGCTGAGATAATGTTATAAATGTGAGTTATACTGTGTAATGGTCGCGCTGACTTTGCTGGAACATGATCTGATGATACCACATGTCCTGGATGGGGGGGGGAAGTATACAGACATTTCTGCACAGGTAGGGACAGGCTTTATCTCACAAAAAGAGTAAGCTATGATCCTCTGCTGTAATGTCTGTTCACCCTTTTGCTTCCTCCCTTGCCCATGAGCTGTGGTATGATCAGACCATATTCTTGCATGGTCGGACACGACCATTACACAGTACACAGCACAAAGCAGATGTAAATTTATAGGATTATCTCAGCATGGGAACATTTTATTTAAATACATCCAATAGTGGAAGTTATTAATATTTCAAGATCTGTTGATTAAAATCAACTTTTGTTCCTGGAAATATCCCTTTAAGCCTATCCACACCCGGTGAACTGGTCCACTTTTTGTTTTTGGACATGAACTAAAAAAACACATAAACCATTTACACTTATGTGAGAGAAAAAACAATGTGTAAAGTAGTCTAAGTGTAGGTCATTAATATCTTAATCTTTTTCATTACGACAAACTTTTATGTAAAACTTCATTAATGTTGCATACAGGGGTGACAAATATTCAAGTCATGTTTTTGCTTCTCTTTCTGTCTCATTTATTTCTTGAAGACGAATAACTATAGAGTATACGCCGTTTGGCTCCGGCATATTGTATGCATTAAATATAAAGCTAGAACATCTTGTAATAGTATTTGATTGCATATACACTGACATACACTGGAGAGGGAGCTGCGCTGCCTGTTATCAGCCCGACCATGAGCCTCCCGCAGCAGTTTAAAGAAGATGTTGAATATTTTCCTTGCATTTAATATCTGGTAACTTTGAAATATTTAGCACTCTCCTGCATCCCTTCAAGCCCTGACACTCGGTTTCTCTGCATAATTAACTGAGTACAGATGTTCTGCTTATCACTCAGGACGTCTCTGAGGAACAAAATTGATGTCTAAAATACCTTTTGTACTTTGTGAAGTCCTTCTAATTTAGTCGTACAAACTGAAAAGTGAGAAGGCAGAGAACACACAGGTACAGATCAAACATACGCTTAAAGGCACATCTATTGTGACAGTGATGGCGGAAACCCTTTCTCTGTCGCTGAATTCCCTTTGTATGGCAAGTGACACATTCTGCTTCCCTTTGGTGCTGGATACATAAATATGGAAGTTTACGAATTGGGAGGAATGAATAATATTAAACCCTCTTATATACCCTGAAACTGGAGCTGACTGCAGGGGGCGTATTTTTAATTTAAAGCTGATCTCGCACCGGATTTCACAATACAAACTGAACACATCATTTAATAAATCTCATAAACCTGGTGAAGCTGTTATACTTACTTTCAAAATCAGTGTCTGAATGGCAGATATAATCCCTTATGAAAGTTTAAGCACAATCTCCAATCACCCAGACTTATTGTTTGCATTTCAGTGTCTATTCTACCTGCTGAATCTTTGCCTCTCTAGTCTGATTGACAGCTCTACAGTGTTCCTTCTGAGTGCTGCTGCTGGATCTCTGCCCACCCAGCCTGATTGACAGCTTTATAGTGCCAATCCTCCTCCTGGCTGTTATTGAATCTCTGCCCACCCAACCTGATTGACAGCTTTATAGTGCCCCTCCTCTTAGCTGCTGCTGAACCTCTGCCCACCTAGCCCTGATTGACAGCCTTATAGGGCCTCCATCTTCATGCTGCTGCTGAATTTGTGCCCACCTAGCTTAACTTACAGCTCTAAAGAGACCCTCCTCCCTGCTACTGCTGAATTTCCACCTAACTAGCCTTCTTGACAGCTCTACAGTGTCCTGCCTCCCTGTTGGTACTTAATCTCTACCCATTTAGACTGATTATCAGCTCCTCAATTTCCCTCCTTACTGCTCCTACTAAATCTTTGCCCACCTAGTCTAATTTTAAGCTTCTCGGTGTCCCTTCTCTATGGCAGTCTCGTAATGTCCCTCCTTATTGCAGACTCACCACCCACATAACCTGACTGACAGCTCCTCAGTATCCCTCCTCCCTGCTTCTGCATGATTATGTTTGTTACAAGAAGTTCCAGAGGTTCACCGGGTGAACTGAATCCTCTAAGCCCAAGGTCCTGGTGGGCACATGGGCCACGGGTGTCGGTAAAGCAGGTTAGCAAGTAGAGGGACTGGAAACCATGCATAGACAGGTGAAGGTCAGGAAATCGCAAGCAAGCAGGGGCCATCAGAAAACCACAGGCAAGCAGGTGGAGTGTAGGAAACCACAGGGAGATGGAGGATGCCGGGAAACTTCAGGTAAGCAAGTGAAGTGTAGGAAACCACAGCCCAGCAGATAGAGTGCAGGAAACTTCAGGCAAGCGGAGGATGTCAGGAAACCACAGGCAAGTAGTTCCATGCTGGCAACCACAGTCAGGTAGCAAATAACACTCGGGAGCCATAGGAAAGTCAACAACCAAGAACTCCACACACAGCCAAAAAGACGTCCTCAAAACTGCAGACATAGAAAAGAGGTCTAGGAGACCTTGGGACAGCAAGTGGACAGAACTCTGGAGTAAAAAGAAGCCTTGGACAAGTAGGTAGAGACACCAGAAGCCGCTGGTCTACAGGAGACAAGCTGCAGCCTGCAGCCAGGTTACTGTGCTCACACAAAGTACAAGTCTCAAATTCAGAGTCAATACCAAGGTACAGGCAGGTCTCTAGGGAACCTTTATATAGGCCTTGGAAATGCAACACATAAATCACACTGAGCTACCTGCAAAGCCCAACGTGGAGCACCAGAAAGTCAAATGGACGGAGGCATGTGCGTAAAACTCTGTCCATCTACCCTGACTGACAGCTCCTTAGTGTCCCTCCTCCCTGCTTCTGCAGGAATCTCTACCCATCTACCCTGACTTACTGCTCCTCAGTGTCCATCCTCACCACTTCTGCTATTTCACACTGCTCAGTACAAGCTATGGCTGTCCGTCAGGCAGGGTGGAGCTTGAAAATGCTTGGAGTCACAAGCTCTCATTCATTAGCTGGGATATAAAAAGGTTCATTTTAACATCAAGATTAAACAGCCATTCTGACTCGGATTTTCACAGCAAGTTCACCAGCCTCATCAGGTCTCAAATATCTATCTAATAATATATTCTACTGTGAAACCTGATGACAACTGTGGTTTAAAAGAGTTGTCTTCTAAAAATATTCATTACTAACCCACAGATCCACAGGAAACATGAGAAATGTATAATCACTGGGGGTTAGACTGCTGAAACCCCCCAAATCCTAAGAATGAACATTATTAACTCCCTTGTGTAATCTGAGCAGTTTGTGACCACCACTCGTACAAAATAAATAAAGCAGTATTTCCGAGGTTGCTCGGCGGGAGCTCGGGTCCCTGCCCTGCATGTTTAGTGCTCTTCAGAGCACCAATGAACATGCAGGGATTGTCTGCCACACACTGTAATGCCGCAGCCATGTTAGTTGTGGCAATACAGTGATTGCTTGGCCACACAGCGTCATCAGGGCTATAGCGGACTGGGTGGCACCATGCTCATCATGGTCTGCTCTGGACTCAGGCAGTGTAGGGAGAGTCAGGCAGTGTAGGGAGAGTTGCTGCTGAGCTAGGGATAGATTTGGTTGTTTATTAGCTAGTGTGGGTATACCATCTCTAATATACAAATCCATCTCAACCAACAGTCCTTCTGAGGACTAATAAAGGTGTATACAGATATCAGTGCTAGGCAGGTAGGCAGGCAGTGTATGTGGCAGACTTCATTGCATATAGCAAGAAAGTCTATTCCACTTCTGTCTGCTGCTGCCTGTTATAGATATTTATAGACATAGCCCCAAGTATCAGGGGTCAGGACTATATTTTTTTGGTTCTTAATCCTGATTATTTGCTTTAAAAGCAATCCAGAGAACAATTTTTCTGCTCCATTTGCTTGTTGGCACTGCAGAATACAGCCAGATTCTTTCCATATTACAGCACTAAAAATCCAGTTATTTTCAAGTGGGGTTTTTTCGTCACACAGATCAAATATCAGTGCGCTAAAAATTGTGTCATTTCAGGCGTCACTTTAATTTTTCTTGCCGTGTCTTTGCCAAGTTATTGACATCAGTTTGCTGAAAAAAAATTAGTTACCAACAGGCCAGATATTTTCAAGTGGGGTTTGTCGTCACCCGGATCACATATCAGTGTGCTAAAAATTGTGCCATTTCAAGCCTCCATTTACTTTTTTTGCAGTGTTTTAGGCAAGTAATTGAGACCAGTTTTCTGAAAAAAAAATTGTTACCTACAGGCCAGATATTTCAAACTATGGTTTGTCTGTCAAACGGATCACATAGTGCACTCAAAATTGTGCCATTTCGGGCCTCAATTTAATTTTAGTTGCAGTGCCAACTAAAGCAAACTGTGGTTTGTCTGTCAAACGGATTACATATAAGTTCGCTCCAAATTCAGCCATTTGTAGTGAACGTGGAAAATATTGTCCTACATTTAAAATGTACAAGACGCGTGGCAAGGGACAGGGAAGTGGACGTGATGGTGATGGTGCATGCAGAGGCCGTGGGTAAGCTGAAATTGTGCCACAATAAACACCCACATCTTCTCGCCCAACCTTCCTGTCCCAATTACTAGGGGACCGCAGCAGCACACCACTATTGAACCCAGAGTAGTGTCAAAAGGTTCTTGGTTGGATAGCGGATAATGCTTCCAGCCAGTTTGCCCCACCACCAGCACCCTCTCTTCCACACAGTCAACTCTCAGTATCCGTGAGTCTGGACCCCATATTCCACACCTTGATCCTCCTTCTTCCCACCATGCCGAGTGCCTGGAGACAACTGATCCCACACTTGGACACTCCGAAAAGCAGTTCACTTTCCATTTATAAATTCGGGCCTCTCGCTCGGTCCACTTGAAGCGGGGCAAGAGGAGATTGCATATAGCGATGCCCAAATATTTGAGCAGCCACGGTCACACGAAGGCAACGATGGGAAAGTGTCACAATAGGTGGACAATGATGAGACACAATTGCCAGAAATTTAGGAGGACCAAGGTGCGGAAGAGGAAGACGAGGTGGTGGATAATACAGTAACTGACCCAAGCTGGCAGGAGGACATGCAGAGCGAGGAGAGCAGCATACAAGGGGAGGGAAACATAGCACCCAAACATGCAGAAAGAAGCAGTGTGGTGGCCGCAGACAGTAGGTGGGCAACCGTTCCCCATAACACCAACACGATGGAAGTTGTCAGTCCAACTGTTAGGTCTTCCTGAGTCTGGATGTTTTTTAAAGATTTTGCCGATAACCCCAAAAAGGCCATTTGCACCACCTGCCAGGCCAGCATCAGTAGGGTTAGCAAAACTATCAGCCTGACCACCACCAGCATGATCAGGCACATGGCAGCAAACCACCTGACATTGTGAGCTGAACCACAGGGTCCAGGAACACTGTCTGCGAGTGACACCACTGCTTCTTCTGCTGTTGTGTGTACAAGCCCTGTCCATAGTGCATGCGAAGATGCCTCTTGCCCTGCACATGTCATTGCACACACTCAACAGCACCATCATCAAGCATGTCCACGTCTTTGTCCCAGCGCAGCGCTCAGTTGTCCATACCTCAGTTCTTATTACCCAAGCGCAAATACGCAGCCAACGTCCCACAGGCAACAGTTCTAAATTCACACATTTCGCGACTGCTTGCTCTCGAAATGTTGCCTTTTCGGATTGTGGAGACGGAAGCTTTCCACAACCTGATAGTGGCGGCCGTCCCTCAGTACTTGGTCCCCTACCGCCAATATTCCTCCTGGTGTGCTGTCCCTGCATTACACAAGCATGTGTCCCACAACATTAGCCTGTCCTCAACAATGCAGTTACTGGGAAAGTCCACCTAGCCACGGACACGTGGACAAATGCTTGTGGACAGGGACGGTACATCTTGTTGACGGCACACTGAGTTAACATAGTGGAAGCCGGGACCCAGTCGGACCTTGGGATGGAACATGTTCTCACGACGCTGAGGATTGTGGGCCCTAGGTCAATCAGGGTTGCCCCCACAGTCTACAGCTCCTGCACCTCCTCCTCTTCAGCCTCCATCTCTGAAATGATCACATCAGTCACAAGCTGGAAGCACAGCAGCACTGCCTCGGCCAAGTAGCAACAGGATGTGCTGAAGCTAATATACTTAGGTGACAAACCGCACAATGCTGAAGAGTTGTGGACAGCTCTGAAAGAGCAGTCAGATCTGTGGCTGACACCACTAAACCTACAGCCAGGCATGGTCATGTGTGACCATGGCCAGAACCAGGTGGCATCTCTGAGGCAAGGCGAGCTCACACACATACCATGCCTGGCCCATGTGGTTAACCTCGTGGTTCAGTGGTTTCTCAAAACCTACCTGGAGTTGCTAGATTTGGTTGTCAAAGTACAACTGCCTGTGTGCCCATTTTAGAAAGTCAGCTCTAGCTTCCGCCGTCCTTGTCGTGCTTCAGCAGCATTTGCAGGTTCCGGCTCACTGATTGGTGTGTGATGTCCCCACGCGTTGTAACTCTACACTGCATATGTTGGGAAGGATTTGTGAGCAGAAGAGGGCATTTGTTGACTACCAGCATCAACAAGGCCATTGGCATTCAGTTCAGACTCCACACATAATACTTCAGGAGTGGACATTTATGCTAAACATACGTACCATCCTTCAAAACTTTGAGGAGTCCACCAAGATGGTGAGCGGCGATGACACCATAATTAGCATCACCATCCAGCTCACAATCAAAGAGGATGCATTACAGGCAGAGTACGATGAGATGGAGCAAGGAACCATGCAGGGTGATTACACACAGCCCAGCCTCATCTCATCCCAATGTGGATTGTGTGATAATGAGGGAGAGGAGGAGGAAAAACAGGAGCTAGTTTCATGCGCTATAGACTGTACTACTTGAACATCTGTCATACCGTCTTTTCAGCGTGGATGGCCTGAGGACAGGGAGGAGGAGGAGAACATGGTCAGTCATCCTCTTGGTGAGGACACAGAAGTCTTGCCTGTTAGCAGTCTTGCACACATGGCTGAATTTATACTACACTGCCTTGAACGTGACCCTCGTGTTCTCAAAATTTTGGGTGACGGTCATTACTGGCTGTGGACACTTCTAGATCAACTCTACAAGGAGAACTTTCTATCGCTTATTCTTGAGGTGGACAGGTCTACTAATATGGGGCAGTACCAGAAGGCCCTTGTTGAGGAATTATTAAAAAAGTTCCCATCTGAAAACGCTGGTGGCGGAGGTCACAGTTCTTTGGACAACCAAGGAGTACAGGTAAGAGAGACACAACTCCAATCCAGTTGAGGCAGGGAAACACTGTCAAAGTTCCTGGGAGAGTTTTCTCAGACCTTCCGTCGCACAGGCCCTGAGGTGAGGAGTACCCTCAAAAGGAGGGCAAAGTTTGTGAAGATGCTGAGGGAGTACCTTGTTGACCATACCAACATCCTCCGTGATTCCTCTGTATTGATTGGGTATCCAAGCTGGACACGTGGCATGAACTGGCTCTCTACACCTTGGATTGTCCTGGCCTGCCCTGCCACTAGCATTTTATCAAAGCAGGTTTTTAGTGCCGCTGATGGAATTATAACTGATAAGCACATTCGCCGGTCAACTGAAAATGCTGACAGATTGACACTTATAAAAATGAACAAGGGCTGGATTGGGCAAGACTTCTCTACACCACCGAATGATAGCAGAGTAATATAAACTCAAATAAACTAAAAAATGCAAAGGGGAAATAAGGAAAGTCAGCTCACCGAAATGCCTTGCACCTTGCTCATGAGTGTCATCCGTGTGGAGCAGTCCCAGTCTCAGACTCAGCCGATGAAGGAAAAAAGAAAGAAAGTTCTCCAGCGATGTAAAATTGGTCCCAATGGAGGAATAAAAACAACTTTTATTTAACCCAATTAATGTCCTTAGAGTTCATATTTATAGTGTCCATGGGTGCAACAACATGGAGGATAGAGTAAAAAAAAGTTGTTTTTATCCCTCCATCGGGACCATTTTTTCATCGCTGGAGATCTTTCTTTCATTTTTTCCTTCATAAACTCAAATCCAGTGTCTTTTTCTGGGAGGTCTATTCCCATGCACCTCTTCACACCCACACATGGGTATATGCTTCCTGATTTTGGCTATTTGTAGTTGTCCTCCTCCTTCTCTTCATCCTTATCATCCACCACCACTACATCACCAGGGTGACAGAGGTCCATGATGCAACACCCACATAATATTTTTAAAGGATGTTTATGATGCCTGTAACAAAATTTTTTATATAGTATGTTCATGTATACCCCCAGGGGTAAATGTGCGTCAGCCCATACACTAAATTACGTATGTGCCCATGTTGCAGAAATGCTGCGGAAATTTCCGCAATATTTCCGCAACTCCAGCCGCGGGTAAAACGCATGCGAATTCGCATGCATTTTCCCACGAAAAACAAGTGTTTGCAAGCATATTTTGCTTGCGGAATGCTTGCGCATTCCAAGAGATTTCAAGCATTGCTTGGGAAAGTGATTGACAGGTTGGTCACACTCGTCAAGCATAGTGCTTGACAAGTGTGACCAACTTTTTACTATTGATGCTGCCTATGCAGCATCAATAGTAAAAGATAGAATGTTAAAAATAATTAAAAAAATAAAAAATAGTGATATTCTTACCTTCCGACAGCCGCCAGAGCCTTCTCGCCTGTCCGCCACGCTCCCGGCATCTTCTGGTCTCAGTAATGCTTTGCGTGAAGGACCTGAGATGACGTCATGATCACGATGTCATCTTGGTCATTCGCGCAAAGCATTACTGGGACAGGAAAATGCCGGCAGCGTGGTGAGAGGCGGGAAGGACTCCGGGGGGCCGCCGGAGGGTGAGTATATCACTATTTGCTATTTTAATTCTATTTTTTACAGGGATATGGTACCCAGGGCCTGGAGGACAGTCTCCTCTCCTCCAGACAGTGGGTACCATCTGCACATGATCTGCTTACTTTGCGCATTGTGGTCATAGCCACATGCGGAAAGTAAGAGGAACAATGCAGTCCTATATGTGCTGAATTCCCGCGATTCCTTACAAAGATTGAGCATGCTGCGTATTTTTCCGCGATGCAATTCCGCCTGGAAAAATACGCAGCATTAGCACAGCATGTGCTTAATGCCATAGGATTGCATGGGATCCTTTTTTTTTTTGCGTTTTCGCGGCAAAATTGCGCGTTAAAAAATGCCGCAAAAAAAAGCTACGTGTGCACACAGCCTTGGTGTATGGTCATTACAAGTATAGGAGACCCACTCCTTTCTAATGGGAACATTTTTTAATGCGGCCCTCCTCCATGTCTCTACCAAGGGGCATTGTAGTGCCTCCAAATTTTTGTCAGCTCTTGCATTCGCTGCATAGGCAAACACTATGGGAGACCCGCTCCTTTCTATTGGGAACATTTTTTAATGAGGTCCTCCTCCACATCTCTACCAAGGGCCATCGTAGTGCCTCCAAATCTTTGGCAGCTCTTGCATTTACTGCATAGGCAAACAGTATGGGAGGACCAACATCCTAATAATGGGAACATTGCTTTCAGGTGGCCCTCCTGTACATCTGTTCAAAGGGTTATTGTGGTGTGTCCAAATTTGGGGCAGGTGTTGCATTCACTGCATTGCCAAACAGTTTTGGAGTACCAACTTCCTAATAATGGAAACATTGATTTCAGGAGGCCCTCCTGTACGTCTCTTCAAAGAGGTATTGGGGTGTGTCCAAATTTTGGAAAGCCCTGCCACTCACTGCATATGTGTGCTCACACAAAGTACAAGTCTCAAATTCAGAGTCAATACCAAGGTACAGGCAGGTCTCTAGGGAACCTTTATATAGGCCTTGGAAATGCAACACATAAATTACACTGAGCTACCTGCAAAGCCCAACGTGGAGCACCAGAAAGTCAAATGGACGGAGGCATGTGCGTAAAACTCTGTCCATCTACCCTGACTGACAGCTCCTTAGTGTCCCTCCTCCCTGCTTCTGCAGGAATCTCTACCCATCTACCCTGACTTACTGCTCCTCAGTGTCCATCCTCACCACTTCTGCTATTTCACACTGCTCAGTACAAGCTATGGCTGTCCGTCAGGCAGGGTGGAGCTTGAAAATGCTTGGAGTCACAAGCTCTCATTCATTAGCTGGGATATAAAAAGGTTCATTTTAACATCAAGATTAAACAGCCATTCTGACTCGGATTTTCACAGCAAGTTCACCAGCCTCATCAGGTCTCAAATATCTATCTAATAATATATTCTACTGTGAAACCTGATGACAACTGTGGTTTAAAAGAGTTGTCTTCTAAAAATATTCATTACTAACCCACAGATCCACAGGAAACATGAGAAATGTATAATCACTGGGGGTTAGACTGCTGAAACCCCCCCAAATCCTAAGAATGAACATTATTAACTCCCTTGTGTAATCTGAGCAGTTTGTGACCACCACTCGTACAAAATAAATAAAGCAGTATTTCCGAGGTTGCTCGGCGGGAGCTCGGGTCCCTGCCCTGCATGTTTAGTGCTCTTCAGAGCACCAATGAACATGCAGGGATTGTCTGCCACACACTGTAATGCCGCAGCCATGTTAGTTGTGGCAATACAGTGATTGCTTGGCCACACAGCGTCATCAGGGCTATAGCGGACTGGGTGGCACCATGCTCATCATGGTCTGCTCTGGACTCAGGCAGTGTAGGGAGAGTCAGGCAGTGTAGGGAGAGTTGCTGCTGAGCTAGGGATAGATTTGGTTGTTTATTAGCTAGTGTGGGTATACCATCTCTAATATACAAATCCATCTCAACCAACAGTCCTTCTGAGGACTAATAAAGGTGTATACAGATATCAGTGCTAGGCAGGTAGGCAGGCAGTGTATGTGGCAGACTTCATTGCATATAGCAAGAAAGTCTATTCCACTTCTGTCTGCTGCTGCCTGTTATAGATATTTATAGACATAGCCCCAAGTATCAGGGGTCAGGACTATATTTTTTTGGTTCTTAATCCTGATTATTTGCTTTAAAAGCAATCCAGAGAACAATTTTTCTGCTCCATTTGCTTGTTGGCACTGCAGAATACAGCCAGATTCTTTCCATATTACAGCACTAAAAATCCAGTTATTTTCAAGTGGGGTTTTTTCGTCACACAGATCAAATATCAGTGCGCTAAAAATTGTGTCATTTCAGGCCTCACTTTAATTTTTCTTGCCGTGTCTTTGCCAAGTTATTGACATCAGTTTGCTGAAAAAAAATTAGTTACCAACAGGCCAGATATTTTCAAGTGGGGTTTGTCGTCACCCGGATCACATATCAGTGTGCTAAAAATTGTGCCATTTCAAGCCTCCATTTACTTTTTTTGCAGTGTTTTAGGCAAGTAATTAAGACCAGTTTTCTGAAAAAAAAATTGTTACCTACAGGCCAGATATTTCAAACTATGGTTTGTCTGTCAAACGGATCACATAGTGCACTCAAAATTGTGCCATTTCGGGCCTCAATTTAATTTTAGTTGCAGTGCCAACTAAAGCAAACTGTGGTTTGTCTGTCAAACGGATTACATATAAGTTCGCTCCAAATTCAGCCATTTGTAGTGAACGTGGAAAATATTGTCCTACATTTAAAATGTACAAGACGCGTGGCAAGGGACAGGGAAGTGGACGTGATGGTGATGGTGCATGCAGAGGCCGTGGGTAAGCTGAAATTGTGCCACAATAAACACCCACATCTTCTCGCCCAACCTTCCTGTCCCAATTACTAGGGGACCGCAGCAGCACACCACTATTGAACCCAGAGTAGTGTCAAAAGGTTCTTGGTTGGATAGCGGATAATGCTTCCAGACAGTTTGCCCCACCACCAGCACCCTCTCTTCCACACAGTCAACTCTCAGTATCCGTGAGTCTGGACCCCATATTCCACACCTTGATCCTCCTTCTTCCCACCATGCCGAGTGCCTGGAGACAACTGATCCCACACTTGGACACTCCGAAAAGCAGTTCACTTTCCATTTATAAATTCGGGCCTCTCGCTCGGTCCACTTGAAGCGGGGCAAGAGGAGATTGCATATAGCGATGCCCAAATATTTGAGCAGCCACGGTCACACGAAGGCGACGATGGGAAAGTGTCACAATAGGTGGACAATGATGAGACACAATTGCCAGAAATTTAGGAGGACCAAGGTGCGGAAGAGGAAGACGAGGTGGTGGATAATACAGTAACTGACCCAAGCTGGCAGGAGGACATGCAGAGCGAGGAGAGCAGCATACAAGGGGAGGGAAACATAGCACCCAAACATGCAGAAAGAAGCAGTGTGGTGGCCGCAGACAGTAGGTGGGCAACCGTTCCCCATAACACCAACACGATGGAAGTTGTCAGTCCAACTGTTAGGTCTTCCTGAGTCTGGATGTTTTTTAAAGACTTTGCCGATAACCCCAAAAAGGCCATTTGCACCACCTGCCAGGCCAGCATCAGTAGGGTTAGCAAAACTATCAGCCTGACCACCACCAGCATGATCAGGCACATGGCAGCAAACCACCTGACATTGTGAGCTGAACCACAGGGTCCAGGAACACTGTCTGCGAGTGACACCACTGCTTCTTCTGCTGTTGTGTGTACAAGCCCTGTCCATAGTGCATGCGAAGATGCCTCTTGCCCTGCACATGTCATTGCACACACTCAACAGCACCATCATCAAGCACGTCCACGTCTTTGTCCCAGCGCAGCGCTCAGTTGTCCATACCTCAGTTCTTATTACCCAAGCGCAAATACGCAGCCAACGTCCCACAGGCAACAGTTCTAAATTCACACATTTCGCGACTGCTTGCTCTCGAAATGTTGCCTTTTCGGATTGTGGAGACGGAAGCTTTCCACAACCTGATAGTGGCGGCCGTCCCTCAGTACTTGGTCCCCTACCGCCAATATTCCTCCTGGTGTGCTGTCCCTGCATTACACAAGCATGTGTCCCACAACATTAGCCTGTCCTCAACAATGCAGTTACTGGGAAAGTCCACCTAGCCACGGACACGTGGACAAATGCTTGTGGACAGGGACGGTACATCTTGTTGACGGCACACTGAGTTAACATAGTGGAAGCCGGGACCCAGTCGGACCTTGGGATGGAACATGTTCTCACGACGCTGAGGATTGTGGGCCCTAGGTCAATCAGGGTTGCCCCCACAGTCTACAGCTCCTGCACCTCCTCCTCTTCAGCCTCCATCTCTGAAATGATCACATCAGTCACAAGCTGGAAGCACAGCAGCACTGCCTCGGCCAAGTAGCAACAGGATGTGCTGAAGCTAATATACTTAGGTGACAAACCGCACAATGCTGAAGAGTTGTGGACAGCTCTGAAAGAGCAGTCAGATCTGTGGCTGACACCACTAAACCTACAGCCAGGCATGGTCATGTGTGACCATGGCCAGAACCAGGCGGCATCTCTGAGGCAAGGCGAGCTCACACACATACCATGCCTGGCCCATGTGGTTAACCTCGTGGTTCAGTGGTTTCTCAAAACCTACCTGGAGCTGCTAGATTTGGTTGTCAAAGTACAACTGCCTGTGTGCCCATTTTAGAAAGTCAGCTCTAGCTTCCGCCGTCCTTGTCGTGCTTCAGCAGCATTTGCAGGTTCCGGCTCACTGATTGGTGTGTGATGTCCCCACGCGTTGTAACTCTACACTGCATATGTTGGGAAGGATTTGTGAGCAGAAGAGGGCATTTGTTGACTACCAGCATCAACAAGGCCATTGGCATTCAGTTCAGACTCCACACATAATACTTCAGGAGTGGACATTTATGCTAAACATACGTACCATCCTTCAAAACTTTGAGGAGTCCACCAAGATGGTGAGCGGCGATGACACCATAATTAGCATCACCATCCAGCTCACAATCAAAGAGGATGCATTACAGGCAGAGTATGATGAGATGGAGCAAGGAACCATGCAGGGTGATTACACACAGCCCAGCCTCATCTCATCCCAATGTGGATTGTGTGATAATGAGGGAGAGGAGGAGGAAAAACAGGAGCTAGTTTCATGCGCTATAGACTGTACTACTTGAACATCTGTCATACCGTCTTTTCAGCGTGGATGGCCTGAGGACAGGGAGGAGGAGGAGAACATGGTCAGTCATCCTCTTGGTGAGGACACAGAAGTCTTGCCTGTTAGCAGTCTTGCACACATGGCTGAATTTATACTACACTGCCTTGAACGTGACCCTCGCGTTCTCAAAATTTTGGGTGACGGTCATTACTGGCTGTGGACACTTCTAGATCAACTCTACAAGGAGAACTTTCTATCGCTTATTCTTGAGGTGGACAGGTCTACTAATATGGGGCAGTACCAGAAGGCTCTTGTTGAGGAATTATTAAAAAAATTCCCATCTGAAAACGCTGGTGGCGGAGGTCACAGTTCTTTGGACAACCAAGGAGTACAGGCAAGAGAGACACAACTCCAATCCAGTTGAGGCAGGGAAACACTGTCAAAGTTCCTGGGAGAGTTTTCTCAGACCTTCCGTCGCACAGGCCCTGAGGTGAGGAGTACCCTCACAAGGAGGGCAAAGTTTGTGAAGATGCTGAGGGAGTACCTTGCTGACCATACCAACATCCTCCGTGATTCCTCTGTATTGATTGGGTATCCAAGCTGGACACGTGGCATGAACTGGCTCTCTACACCTTGGATTGTCCTGGCCTGCCCTGCCACTAGCATTTTGTCAAAGCGGGTTTTTAGTGCCGCTGATGGAATTATAACTGATAAGCACATTCGCCGGTCAACTGAAAATGCTGACAGATTGACACTTATAAAAATGAACAAGGGCTGGATTGGGCAAGACTTCTCTACACCACCGAATGATAGCAGAGTAATATAAACTCAAATAAACTAAAAAATGCAAAGGGGAAATAAGGAAAGTCAGCTCACCGAAATGCCTTGCACCTTGCTCATGAGTGTCATCCGTGTGGAGCAGTCCCAGTCTCAGACTCAGCCGATGAAGGAAAAAAGAAAGAAAGTTCTCCAGCGATGTAAAATTGGTCCCAATGGAGGAATAAAAACAACTTTTATTTAACCCAATTAATGTCCTTAGAGTTCATATTTATAGTGTCCATGGGTGCAACAACATGGAGGATAGAGTAAAAAAAAAGTTGTTTTTATCCCTCCATCGGGACCATTTTTTCATCGCTGGAGATCTTTCTTTCATTTTTTCCTTCATAAACTCAAATCCAGTGTCTTTTTCTGGGAGGTCTATTCCCATGCACCTCTTCACACCCACACATGGGTATATGCTTCCTGATTTTGGCTATTTGTAGTTGTCCTCCTCCTTCTCTTCATCCTTATCATCCACCACCACTACATCACCAGGGTGACAGAGGTCCATGATGCAACACCCACATAATATTTTTAAAGGATGTTTATGATGCCTGTAACAAAATTTTTTATATAGTATGTTCATGTATACCCCCAGGGGTAAATGTGCGTCAGCCCATACACTAAATTACGTATGTGCCCATGTTGCAGAAATGCTGCGGAAATTTCCGCAATATTTCCGCAACTCCAGCCGCGGGTAAAACGCATGCGAATTCGCATGCATTTTCCCACGAAAAACAAGTGTTTGCAAGCATATTTTGCTTGCGGAATGCTTGCGCATTCCAAGAGATTTCAAGCATTGCTTGGGAAAGTGATTGACAGGTTGGTCACACTCGTCAAGCATAGTGCTTGACAAGTGTGACCAACTTTTTACTATTGATGCTGCCTATGCAGCATCAATAGTAAAAGATAGAATGTTAAAAATAATTAAAAAAATAAAAAATAGTGATATTCTTACCTTCCGACAGCCGCCAGAGCCTTCTCGCCTGTCCGCCACGCTCCCGGCATCTTCTGGTCTCAGTAATGCTTTGCGTGAAGGACCTGAGATGACGTCATGATCACGATGTCATCTTGGTCATTCGCGCAAAGCATTACTGGGACAGGAAAATGCCGGCAGCGTGGTGAGAGGCGGGAAGGACTCCGGGGGGCCGCCGGAGGGTGAGTATATCACTATTTGCTATTTTAATTCTATTTTTTACAGGGATATGGTACCCAGGGCCTGGAGGACAGTCTCCTCTCCTCCAGGCAGTGGGTACCATCTGCACATGATCTGCTTACTTTGCGCATTGTGGTCATAGCCACATGCGGAAAGTAAGAGGAACAATGCATTCCTATATGTGCTGAATTCCCGCGATTCCTTACAAAGATTGAGCATGCTGCGTATTTTTCCGCGATGCAATTCCGCCTGGAAAAATATGCAGCATTAGCACAGCATGTGCTTAATGCCATAGGATTGCATGGGATCCTTTTTTTTATTTGCGTTTTCGCGGCAAAATTGCGCGTTAAAAAATGCCGCAAAAAAAAGCTACGTGTGCACACAGCCTTGGTGTATGGTCATTACAAGTATAGGAGACCCACTCCTTTCTAATGGGAACATTTTTTAATGAGGCCCTCCTCCATGTCTCTACCAAGGGGCATTGTAGTGCCTCCAAATTTTTGTCAGCTCTTGCATTCGCTGCATAGGCAAACACTATGGGAGACCCGCTCCTTTCTATTGGGAACATTTTTTAATGAGGTCCTCCTCCACATCTCTACCAAGGGCCATCGTAGTGCCTCCAAATCTTTGGCAGCTCTTGCATTTACTGCATAGGCAAACAGTATGGGAGGACCAACATCCTAATAATGGGAACATTGCTTTCAGGTGGCCCTCCTGTACATCTGTTCAAAGGGTTATTGTGGTGTGTCCAAATTTGGGGCAGGTGTTGCATTCACTGCATTGCCAAACAGTTTTGGAGTACCAACTTCCTAATAATGGAAACATTGATTTCAGGAGGCCCTCCTGTACGTCTCTTCAAAGAGGTATTGGGGTGTGTCCAAATTTTGGAAAGCCCTGCCACTCACTGCATATGCAATAACAGAATAGGAGACCCACTGTTTAATAATGGGAACAAAGCATAGCCGACTGATGGCTCTCTAAGAATAGTAAAGGCCGCCTGATGGCCCTATAAGGCCGGTTTCACATTAGCGCTTTTTCAGCGCACGCACGGCCGGGGGTAGCTCCGCCCCCGAGCCGGCTCTCTGCCCGGCGTGCCCGCCCCTTGCTTGTAGCGCCGCCTACTAGCGGACAGCGGCGCCTGCGATCGGTGCACCCTATCTTTAGCATAGGGTGCGCAGATCGTGCGCAGGCCGTGCGCTAGTTGCGCTTTGACCTGCGCTGCGCACTTTTGACGGTGCGCCGTGCGCGCCAAAATCAAACTTTTCGGATTTTGGCGCGCACGGCGCACCGTCAAAAGTGCGCAGCGCAGGTCAAAGCGCAACTAGCGCACGGCCTGCGCACGATCTGCGCACCCTATGCTAAAGATAGGGTGCGCCGATCGCAGGCGCCGCTGTCCGCTAGTAGGCGGCGCTACAAGCAAGGGGCGGGCACGCCGGGCAGAGAGCCGGCTCGGGGGCGGAGCTACCCCCGGCCGTGCGTGCGCTGAAAAAGCGCTAATGTGAAACCGGCCTAAAACTAGACTTTGTAACTTTCAGAGTCCCTCCTTCATACTTGAAAGAGATTGTGTCAGATGATGTGTCACACACCACATGGCCAGATAAGGTTGTAAGATGTTAAAATGACATTTCCCAGTGAATGCATTTATCTTGGTTGAAAGCAATGCTAAAGTTGAAAAACGCATCAAAAAACGCTACGTGTGAACATAGCCCAAGTGGTGTAGGAGCATTTTTGCTTTTGGTTATTTATTTTGCCTTATATACAAGTCATTACCCTGGAAACAGAGGCGTTGCTAGGGTTTCGGTTCAGGGGGGGCGAAACTTCTGAGTGGGCCCCTAACTAGGTAACTTTGATTACAACTCGGTGACACACCCTAATAGTGGATGTAGGAGATGACTGCGCTGTTACCGAAAATAATCCCTATACAAAGACCAACATGGATATTACCACAATATGGTCAGTGGTAAATACCAGTCATACAAAACATATGTGATTACTGCACAGGTATAGTTGGTGTCTTACCACTGATGTTCTTTCTGATGGAATCGGTCACTTTTCACGTCTTTTCCATCTGGCCCAGACCGACATGACAACTCCTCCAGCCAGGACTCGGCTACAGAAAATACAACAACGACACGTTTCACTTCTCATATTCCAGCCCCATCACCATGTATCCCCAACCTGCACAAACCCATCATCCTGCTGATACCCCAATGCTGAGCCACTGCTGCCGTATGTGTCCCTATTACTGCACCTGATACCCCAATACTGAGCCTCTGCTGCCGTATGTGTCCTTATTACTGCACCTGATACCCCAATACTGAGCCGCTGCTGCCGCATGTGTCCCTATTACTGCACCTGATACCCCAATACTGAGCCTCTGCTGCCGTATGTGTCCTCATTACTGCACCTGATACCCCAATACTGAGCCGCTGCTGCCGTATGTGCCCCTATTACTGCACCTGATACCCCAATACTGAGCCTCTGCTGCCGTACGTGTCCTTATTACTGCATCTGATACCCCAATACTGAGCCGTTGCTGCCGTATGTGTCCCTATTACTGCACCTGATACCCCAATACTGAGCCTCTGCTGCCGTATGTGTCCTTATTACGGCACCTGATACCCCAAAACTTAGCCGCTGCTGCCGTATGTGTCCCTATTACTGCACCTGATACCCCAATGCTGAGCCTCTGCTGCCGTATGTGTCCTTATTACTGCACCTGATACCCCAAAACTTAGCCGCTGCTGCCGTATGTGTCCCTATTACTGCACCTGACACCCCAATGCTGAGCCACTGCAGCCATATGTGTCCCCATTACTGCACCTGATACCCCAATACTGAGCCGCTGCTGCCGTATGTGTCCCTATCACTGCACCTGATACCCCAATACTGAGCCTCTGCTGCCATATGTGTCCTTATTACTGCACCTGATACCCCAATCCTGAGCCGCTGCTGCCGTATGTGTCCCTATTACTGCAGCTGATACCCCAATACTGAGCCGCTGCTGCCGTATGTGTCCCTATTACTGCAGCTGATACCCCAATACTGAGCCGCTGCTGCTGTATGTGTCCCTATTACTGCACCTGATACCCCAATACTGAGCCGCTGCTGCCGTATGTGTCCCTATTACTGCACCTGATACCCCAATACTGAGCCGCTGCTGCCGTATGTGTCCCTATTACTGCACCTGATACCCCCTATACACACACGGCTCTGCTCCACACCCCCTATACACACACACGGCTCTGCTCCGTACACGCTGTACACACACGGCTCTGCTCCGTACACGCTGTACACATGCGGCTCCGCTCCGTACACCTTGTACACACCTGGCTCCGCTCTGTGCACCTTGTACACACACGGCTCTGCTCCGCACACCCTGTACACACGCGGTTCCGCACCATACACCTCGTACACATACGGCTCAAATCCGTACACCTTGCACACATGGCTCCACTCCATACATGCCGCACACACACGGCTCTGCTCTGTACACCCCGTGCACACACGGCTCTGCTCTGAAAACCGCGTACACACTTGGCTCCGCTCCGTACACAAACAGCTCTGCTCACCCCATACACACATGGCTCCGCTCCTCTGTACACCTCATACATGCATATGTCTGCTCCGTACACCTTCTACACACACGGCTCCGCTCCTCTGTACACCTCATACACACACAGCTCTACTACATCCACCCTGTAAACCAATCCTGAGCCCACACAGAACTTACTTCACCTCATCCAGCACCATGACAACCAGCACAGCAGAGCCCTGTGCTGAAGCCTCTGATCATGTGACCCCCCTGACTCCGCCCCTCCTGTGACCTCATCACAGGTCCCCTCATAACGACGTTGCTGGCTGTGAGGTGGGGGGACCCACTGCTGGCACCGGGGCCCCCCACCGCCTTCTCAGGGGCCCATAGCTGCTGGGTGGCAGAGTAGGGAGATCGATTCTCCCTGCTCTGCTGCAGAATGTAACTGTATGGGCGCGCTGTGCACGCAGATACAGTTACAGTAGTGTAGCTCAGTGGGCCCCTCAGAGCTCGGGGCCCGGGGCGACCGCCCCCTCTGCCCCCCCGGTAGCTACGCTACTGCCTGGAAAGGATGTTCCTTAACATATTTCCTAGGAAAATCCATTTTGGTTTTGTTTTTGTATCTTTTATTGTGAGCCTGTAAAAGTAGCGTAAGACTCTGACAACATTATTCACAGCAGTGACCTGGGAGTCAGAAATGCTTCCAGGGGTCTTCCCCATGCTGCTCCCATGTCATTAAAGCACTGTTACCATCGATTTCTACAATTTCTAGTCCATCTGCAGTCCACCAGGGGGCTGCTGGAAAAATGCTTGAGTTTCCCATAGACTTACATTGGGTTCGTTGCTCGAGTTGAGCACCCAAGTATCTCAATTTGCACGACCCCAGCAACGAGTACCCGAGCACTTTAGTGCTCGTCCATCACTAGTTGCACATGCTCACTACTACTCCACTCACAAAAAGGATTGTAAGACCCCATTCTCATGACCTATGGCTATGGGTTTCCCAGTGGCTTACATTCCCACTTACAGGGATCATATTTAGTTGAATGGGAAAGTACCTTTTTTTTGTTTTGCTTACACATTGTACATATGTGATACTTCATCAATATTGAAGACTTGTATTCAGTTGGGAGATATACTGCATGCATTAACATCCATTATACATAGTATGTGTGAATATGTGAGCAGCATAACATCTCACACTCATGAATCATCAGAGAGACCCCCATAGCTAGCGGTAGTAATCAAGCACCCTCCCTACAAATACAAGCCGTCTTTGAGAGGTTCTACAGATCAGATAATTATATCTCAATAATAATTCATTTCGCTTGGCAATCAATGACCTCGTGCCTGATGGAATAGACGCCTCTGTCAAGATATAATAATGAACTTGACGGACGTTATTCATTTCCTAACATCACAATAAAAAAAAAAACAACAACATTAATTTATCCAGGTAGACCTTGGCCAATTGCAAACATCTACAGTTCCATGCAAATGTTTTAGCCAGGCATAGAAAAAATGTTGCAAACCTTTAAGACTATGTACCCATGTATGCAGAAAAAAATGGGCTCCTTTCCTTCCCAGGAAAAACGTGCGTTTTTGTTCACGTTTTTTTTCACATTTTTTGCGCTTTATGCGTTTTTTACAGGAGCATCCTCCTGCTCCACTCTGTCTCCAGTATTTCCCCTGGCCTCCAACACCGCCAGTTGCTGCTCAGAAGTGCCGTCTGCACAATCAACACTTGTTCCTGTGTTACTGGGGCTCAGTAACGTCAGTTGATCCCCTGATGTGTGTCCGGCAA
Source organism: Dendrobates tinctorius (assembly GCF_039654945.1). Lineage (NCBI taxonomy): Eukaryota > Metazoa > Chordata > Amphibia > Anura > Dendrobatidae > Dendrobates > Dendrobates tinctorius. Next base: position 26,029,544 of record NW_027361754.1, on the reverse strand, counting down.
TGTCTAATGCTCTGTCCACTTTCCCACTAATAGTAGTGGGAATGTGGACAGAGCAGGAGACATTGCCGGACACACATCAGGGGATCAGATGACATTACTGAACCCCTGTAACACAGGAACAAGTGTTGATTGTGCAGACGGCACTTCTGAGCAGCAACTGGCGGTGATGGAGGCCAGGGGAAATACTAGAGACAGAGTGGAGCCAGAGGCCTAATTGGAGCAAGTTTCAAATCAGTAGTAATGTGAATGTGGAGGCAGCAGTAGACATTGCCGGACACACAGCAGGGGAGCAGCTGGCATTACTGAACCCCACTAACACTGGAGCATGTGTTTTTCTCTGTGCAGATGGCACTTCCGAGCAACAACTGGCGATGTTGGAGCCCAGGGACAATCATGGAGCAGGCTGAGGCCTAATTGCAGCAAGTTTGATATGTGATGTAGTTTGAATGTGGAGGCAGCAGGAGACATTGCCGGACACACAGCAGTCGCGTGCGACGGTCTGTTAGTACACTACCTGCTGCACTAAAGACGCGTTCCGATAATACACTGGCAGCAGGGCAAGCCAGCACCTCCAATGCATACTGTCTAAGCTCTGGCCATGTATCCAGCTTAGAGACCCAAAACTTGAAGGGGTAAGAGCCGTCTGGGAGTACACTGACAGGGCAAGACATGTAGTCTGTCACCATCTGACGGAAACGTTGCCTCCTGCTGACTGGAGCCGTCTGTGATGGTGTAGACATTTGTGGCAGGCACACAAAACTTTGCCACATTTGGGCCATACTGGTCTTGCTTTGTGCTGAGGTGCTGCCTCTGCTCCCTCTTTGTGCAGAGCTTCCTTCACTGCCTCGACGCACTGAGCTGCTTTGTAAAGCACTAGCAGCACTGCTCTCGGGTGGAATGGATAACATGATGGAATGCACCAGTGTCTCTTGGTACTCCCACATTTTACGCTCCCGGTTCAACGGTGTTATGAGGCTTTGTAAGTTGTCCCGGTAGCGAGGATTTAGGAGGGTGTACACCCAATAATCAGCCATGTTGAGAATGTGGGCGATGTGGCGGTCGTTTCTCAGGCACTGCAGCATGAAAACAACCATGTGCTGCAGACTCCCAACTGCCAAAGAAACGCTGTCCCCTGCTTGAGGCGTCATCTCTGCCTGCTCTGCATCACCCCACCCTCGCTGCACATACTGACTAGAGCATTGTGTACCTCCTCTTGAGAGATGTCTTCGTCCTCCATTGACTCCTCCTCATCCTCCTCACAAAGTGTCCCATACCTAGGCCTTTGTGAGGAACCACGTAGCGCAGACTGTCCAGAAGCAGATGGCATTTGTGACTCCTCATCCTCCACCTCTTCCAAAACCTCGTCCCTTAGTGCTTGCAGTGTTTTTTGAAGCAGGCAGAAAAGGGGGACAGTCATGCTGACTAGTGCATCATCTGCACTCGCCATCCGCATGGAATCATCGAAGGCACACAAAACGAGGCAGATGTCCTTCATAGAGGCCCACTCAGTGGTGCTGAAGTGTGACCGGCGCACAGAGCGACTTGTTTGTGCCTGATGCAGCTGGTACTCCATTACTGCTGCCTGCTGCTCACACAACCGCTCCAACATATGTAACGTTGAATTCCACCTGGTGGGTAGGTCACATATGATGCGATGTTCCGGAAGGCGTAATCGGCATTGCAAAGCTGCAATGCGCGATCTTGCCATGCTGGAACGCCGCAAGTGAGCGCACTCTATGCGGACATTGTGCAGCAGTGCATCAAGATCCGGATAGTCCCTCAGAAAGCTCTGCACGACCAAGTTGAGCACATGTGCCAGACATGGGATGTGAGTGAGGTTGCCTAGGCCCAGAGCTGCCACCAGATTTCGGCCATTGTCACACACTACAAAGCCTGGCTGGAGATTTGCTGGCACAAACTCCACGTCGCTCTCCTGCTTGATGGCATTCCAGAGCTCCTGTGCTGTGTGGCTTCGATTCCCAAAAGAAATTAATTTCAGTACGGCCTGTTGATGTTTGGCCACGGCTGTGCTCATATCGGTGGTAACAGGCTCCTGCAGCGCTGATTCTGAGGAACTGGAGTATGAGGAGGAGTCAATGTGTACAGACTGGATTCCTGCAATCCTTGGAGTTGGCAGACCACGTACAGCGCCACTCTCAAGATCTGTACTCGGCTCCACAACATTGACCCAATGGGCAGTGAGGGAAAGGTATCGTCCCTCTCCATGGTTACTGGTCCACGCATCGGTGGTCAGGTGGACCTTGCTACTGACGGCATTTAGTAGCACATATTTAATTTTTCCCTCCACATGCTTTTGCAGGGCAGGGACGGCTTACCTGCTGAAATAAAAGCGGCTGGGCAAGCTGTATTGTGGGACTGACAATGCCATGAAGTTCCGGAAAGTGTCCGTCTCCACCAGCCTGAATGAAAGCATTTCAAGGACCAGTATTTTGACAATGCCAGCATTCAAAGCCTGTGCTCGGGGATGGTTTGCCGAGTATAGCCACCTTTTCTCCCCTGCCTGTGCTACCGATGGCTGTAGAGTGGCATGGGAGTGTGAGGATGAACGGGAACGTGGTGCTGTGGGTGGAATGTCACTGGGTCTCTGGACAACAGTGCCAGAGGTTCTTCCATGGCGAAACTGTGAGGAAGCCGAACCAGCTGTGTGTGAGCTGGAGGAAGAGGCTACAACACGAGCTGAAGAGGTGGTAGGAGCTGCTGTAGGTTGGCTTACGTCTTCAGTGTGTCTTTGTAACTCCACCACGTGCTTGAGCCGCACATGTTTCCACATATTTGTGGTATTGAGGGTGCTGACACTTTTCCCTCTTTTGACTTTCTGGTGACACAGCTTGCATTTGACAAAGCAAATGTCATCTGCAGCTGTGTCAAAAAATACCACGCACTTCAAGTCTTGGGAGCGCCCGTTTTGCCTTTTGGAAGAGGAATGCTCCTAACGAGTGCCGAAGTGGAGGCTACAGGCAACCAAGTCTGCCCCCTCCCTCTCCCTCCTGTTTTGGCCGTTTGGGGAATCTCTTCCTCTGAGCTGCTCCCACCACCTTCCTGTTCCTCACGCCATGATGGGTCAAGGACCTCATCATCTACACTCCCCTCTTCAAACACCTGCTTCTCCTGGGTAGTCTCGCCAGCACCGTACGCACCAGAAAGTGGGACCTGAGTCTCATCTTCTGATGCGTACTGAGGTGTGCTGACCATAGGCACTGGCCCACCCGCCTCTTCAGATTCAGAGGGACAAAGCAGTTACGCATCACTGCATACTAGGTCTTCACATTCTTGAATGCTGCTTGGCTGGCCCCCTCCTTCCAAGCCAACAGATTCAGAGAACAGAAGTAGAGACTGAGATGGCACCTGTCCTGGGCTCTCTGACTGCCTGGGCAATTTGGCAGGTGGTGAAGAGACAGATGGTTGCTCTTCGGTGCTCTGGCCCTGAGAGGACGTGGAAGTTATTGAAGTCGATGTGCTAGCTGCCATCCATCCGACAACGGCTTCAATTTGTTCGTCCCGCAGCAGTGGGGTACGGCGAGGTCCTACAAAGCTGCGCATAAAGGATTGTTGCCTGGTAAAACTGGGGGATGCTGACTCACTGGTGCCCACAGCAGGCACAGAATTCCCACGTCCTCTCCCTGCTGAATCCCCATGTCCTCTCCCTGCTGCAACTCCACACCCATGACCACGTGCCTTACCCCCTGCCTTCTTCATCTTGGTAGACTGATAAAGATAGGCAGAAAAGTACAAAGGGGAGGCTTAGTGTGCTTATTCCTGAACAGCTGCTAACAGGTATAAGAAACACTAATTTTATAAAGTGTGTGGACTACACTTTAATATGAGCTAATGTGGCCTACACAACTGTCAAGTGGAGTGTTTGGTGAACTTTATTTTGGTTTTCTTTTCAAAAAAACAAAAAGGATGTGACCAAATATGTGAAAGCGATAGTATCACAAACTTTTTGGAGCTATTACAATGCAGGAAGATAACCTACAATGCAATAGATGAGGCTCCAAAAAATAGGGTAATGTTAATCTGGCTGCAGCTGCAGAGCACAAGCCAGTAAAAAAGGTCTTCTATCTAATCCTATATAGTGTTTGCAATCAACCAATGTATATGGATACGGATGGATGCACACTAATAGGAGAATTAATGAAAAATGAGCTGCAATAAAAGAAAAATATGTGTGAGGCAGTGACGCACTTTGAGCGGCCTACAACCAGACGTGACTGCAAGACACACTACAGCGTGAGCTGCACTCACACAGAGACCTCTCAGACAGCCGTGAACAGTGCAGATAAGTGGTCACTAGCACTGAAAGGCTGCAGAAAGGCTCCGCTGTCTACTCATACAGCAAAGCACAGAAAGAGGAAAAAAAATCCTCCATTAATAATACACAGCAAGGGAACAACAAGGTTTACCCATACAGGCCTCCAGACAATGCACTATCAGGGTGCAGTGGACCCATATAATTAGGATGGCAACACAGGTGCAAAAAATACCAACAAAATAACCTGCTCACATCCTACCAGTACATGGAGGGGGCGGTTATCTGGCATATAGATGCACAAGGAACTTGTGTTTGCAAAACCAAATGGGCCCAGCTGCACCCTGAAAAAAAGTGCAAAGAAAACACATTTAAAAAAATGTGGAGTATTAGCTGATATTTTGGCCAAAATACGTGAGCCCGTAACCTGCGTCAAAGATCTCCACGTTTACGGGTACCTAACACTAATATATACTAATACAGCAAAGTATTAGTGCATTGTCTGGAGGCCTGTACGGGTAAACCTTGTTGTTCCCTTGCTGTGTACTATTATTGGAGGATTTTTTTTCCTCTTTCTGTGCTTTGCTGTATTAGTATATATTAGTGTTAGGTACCCGTAAACGTGGAGATCTTTGACGCAGGTTACGGGCTCACGTATTTTGGCCAAAATATCAGCTAATACTCCACATTTTTTTAAATGTGTTTTCTTTGCGCTTTTTTTCAGGGTGCAGCTGGGCCCATTTGGTTTTGCAAACACAAGTTCCTTGTGCATCTATATGCCAGATAACCGCCCCCTCCATGTACTGGTAGGATGTGAGCAGGTTATTTTGTTGGTATTTTTTGCACCTGTGTTGCCATCCTAATTATATGGGTCCACTGCACCCTGATAGTGCATTGTCTGGAGGCCTGTACGGGTAAACCTTGTTGTTCCCTTGCTGCGTATTATTATTGGAGGATTTTTTTTCCTCTTTCTGTGCTTTGCTGTATTAGTATATATTAGTTTTAGGTACCCGTAAACGTGGAGATCTTTGACGCAGGTTACGGGCTCACGTATTTTGGCCAAAATATCAGCTAATACTCCACATTTTTTTAAATGTGTTTTCTTTGCACTTTTTTTCAGGGTGCAGCTGGGCCCATTTGGTTTTGCAAACACAAGTTCCTTGTGCATCTATATGCCAGATAACCGCCCCCTCCATGTACTGGTAGGATGTGAGCAGGTTATTTTGTTGGTATTTTCCGCTGTCTACTCCTAAAGTGTTTGCAACCAATGTATATGGATGCACATGGAAGCACACTAATAGCAGAATTAATGAAAAATGAGCTGCAATAAAAGAAAAATATGTGTGAGGCAGTGGCGCACGCTGAGCGGCCTACAACCAGACGTGGCTGTAGGACACACTACAACGTGAGCTGCACTCACACACAGAGACCTCTCAGACAGCCGTGAACAGTGCAGATAAGTTGGCACTAGCACTGAAAGGCTGCAGAAAGGCTCCGCTGTCTACTCCTATAGTGTTTGGTTTGCAACCAATGTATATGGATACGGATGGATGCACACTAATAGGAGAATTAATGAAAAATTTGCAGCAATAAAAGGAAAATATGTATGAGGCAGTGACGCACGCTGAGCGGCCTACAACCAGATGTGGCTGTAGGACACACTACAACGTGAGCTGCACTCACACACAGAGACCTCTCAGACAGCCATGAACAGTGCAGATAAGTGGGCACTAGCACTGAATGGCTGCAGAAAGGCTCCGCTGTCTACTCCTAAAGTGTTTGCAACCAATGTATATGGATGCGGATGGAAGCACACTAATAGGAGAATTAATGAAAAATGAGCTGCAATAAAAGAAAAATATGTGTGAGGCAGTGACGCACGCTGAGCGGCCTACAACCAGATGTGGCTGTAGGACACACTACAACGTGAGCTGCACTCACACACAGAGACCTCTCAGACAGCCGTGAACAGTGCAGATAAGTGGGCACTAGCACCGAAAGGCTGCAGAAAGGCTCCGCTGTCTACTCCTATAGTGTTTGCAACCAATGTATATGGATACGGATGGATGCACACTAATAGGAGAATTAATGAAAAATTTGCAGCAATAAAAGAAAAATATGTATGAGGCAGTGACGCACGTTGAGTGGCCTACAACCAGACGTGGCTGCAGGACACACTACACAGCGTGAGCTACACTCACACAGACCTTGCAGACAGCTGTGAACAGCGCTGCAAGGCAAAAGAAAGCTACACTGATTGATAATGTAGCCTGGGTAAAGCACAATATTATTTAGAAAATCGCTATCTCTAACTGTCCCGCAGAGTCTTGAACAGCAGCCTGTCGCTAACTGAATTCACAGCAGAGTGAATCCAAAATGCCGCCGGCGGCGGCTTTTATAGTGCATCATGACATCAGTTCAGCAGCCAATCACAGCCATGCCATTAGTTAACATGCCTACATGCCTAACAGGATGTGCCCACACTTCTGAGGATTGTCATTGGCTGAATCAAATCAAACTGGCTCATAGCATTATGGGAACTTCTGATTCCGGTATTCGATATGCAAAAAGTATCGGAACTCAGTATCGGAATTCCGATACCGCGAATATCGGCCGATACCCGATATTTGCGGTATCGGAATGCTCATCACTACTTCTGACCATTCCACTCTTACAAATACTGGGGGAAAAAACTCACCAAATACTCATTGTGTACACATGGCCTAAGCCTGATACACAAGAGTTCTGTTGTTTGTGATCAATGATGTTTGGACCAACTTCCATGATGAGACCCTACAAAAATTGTGTGCAAGCATACCTGTAAGAATTGCTGCTGTTTTAAAGATAAAATTTTGCAACATTTTTTCTGCACCTGGCTAAAACGTTTCCATGGTACTGTACATGTTTGCAATTGGCCAATTGTGAGTAGCTTCTGTGCACTACTACTCACTCTCTAACTGGCTCTCTACATTATTTGTGAGCTGTAATTCTCCATTTCTAGTCACCTTCATTTTAGATGCATTGCATTTCTCGTTTGCTGTGTTTGGTCGCCATCTAATGGTGAAAGTGTACAATGACTGAATTATTGTTTTGTAAGGATCTGAGATGTGAATTCGGTCTCCTATTGGCCAACTCCTAGTCACATGGTCAAGAGGAGGAGCTGTTTTTCCAGGCAAGTCTAGAATGTTCTTGAGTCTGAGGGATGCCTTCAGGGAGAGCAGAACACATGTGGAGGAGGGTTTTACCTCAATATCTCCTGCAGTTGTAAAAGCCTGAGTTCCCTCTAACTTGTATAGACATCATTCAATTTCTGACAGGATTCACCACATCTAAAGTATTGCTGACAAGATTCACCACATGTAAAGTATTGCTGACAGGATTCACCACATCTAAAGTCTTTATGACAGGATTCACCAGTTTCTACATTCACTTATAAGTACTTGTGCACGTGCCGTGACACACTGTGGAGATAACCCCAAGTACAGGTCTGTATCCTCTAATTTATGCATCTATCTCCCTCCGTAAAATACCAAAAGACACTGTCCAGTGCTCTTAAAGCTCCAGACTCAAATCACATCTCAGCACCTAAGTGTAAACTGTAATTACCATGGACTACCCATGAAAGACTGTTCCTTATTTGTTCCAAGTTATAATTCCTGTTCCTGCTGAAGTAAATGCAACTGTTATCCCTGAGACCGGTGTGTGTCATAATTCCTTCGGCTATTGACACCGTGTGGGGGTGGATAGCAGGGAACGTTTGGCCTGGTCATTACAAGGCTGAAAAAATGGCGTCATGAACAGGATCTATTCCTCTGTGCCTGTTTACTGTTACTGCACTACAAGTCCCAGCACTTCTCATTAACCTCTATCTTGCTAGCGAATACTGCTAAAGACTGTCTTGCTGCTGCTTGTATTTGTGCGTGAAGCCAAGAACTGTGATCCTTGTGTTTCTCAAGGCTGGACGGTGCCTGCCTGTTTTGCACACACTGTGACCGACTTCTGCAATAGCTTCTCTCCTCTCCTGCCTCTCAAGTTATACAGATAAGTGCAAATTCTCGTTCCCAGCAGTGTTATATTCAAGAGGGAAGCCTTCCATTTCACAAACTGTGTTGCTGTATAATTGTGCATTTCTTCAAGTTACAGTGTCGTCCTTATTCTTAAAGAGACAGTACCGGTATTAACACCAAGATGTCTGACCCTCTTCATAATGACCAGGCAGGGTCCACTAACTCTACACCATCATCGTCATCAGCAAGTGTTCCAGTTTCACAGGCTAATGCCGACAACCAGGTTCCAGCCCCTGTCATCGCCACTGTCATGCCATTCTTCATAGAAACCTCTAGTCTCCCAATCTACAGAGGAGATCCCCATACACTTGCTGGCTTCAAAGAAAAACTAATGTACACCCTTGAACTCATCTCACTTTCTCCCCATCAGCGGGTACAACTTCTCCTGGGCCAGCTTGAATGTCCTGTAGCTGAAGAAGTCCGTTCCTGGCCGTCTACTGAAAAGACCAGCATAGAACAGATCCTCATCCGCCTGAGAAAAGAATTTGAGCACCAGTCGCCTACCGAGGTTCATCTAAAATTTTACAACCGACGTCAGGAATCAGGTGAGACCCTCCGGGACTACGCATTAGCCCTTCAGTCTGCATACAGGGCTTTACAGCAAATAGACAAACTAGATCCTGCTGTTACAGAAAACATAATCACTGACAGATTCATAGAATGTGTGTATTCCAGACTTTTACAAAGTCAACTCTGCATGCTAGCAGCACAAAACACCAGCATGACTTTCTTAGACTAGCCTTATGGATAGTGGGTAATGACTCACCTTGTCCCAGCTATGCTCCTGCTGCTTGTTCTCTAGACCTGGCTGCAGGAATATCCACTGTATCTCCATCTTTGCCAGCACCATTTATGCAGGCCACACAGTATGTGCCAGCCCCTACTCTCGGTCATACTCCTATTACCACAGATGCACTTGTCCAAATCCATGACTCTGTATGCCAAGCCTTAAAGGAACTAAAAAGCCATTTCCCTGCACCACGCGAGTCATCCGTAAGTCGGGCAGTGTCCCCAAAACCACATTCTAGTCACCCAGGTGCTGGAGGGCTTCCATCTGGAGATTGTCTACTGTACTTATTGTGAGTGTCCTGGGCACTATAAGTATCAATGCTATAATTTAAACGGGTCACCCCTGAGGCCGAGGGCCGCCCCTTTGGGAGGTGAATCCAAAGGCCCAGAGGGACAGTCACAATGGGTCTACCAGGTTTGTCTCCAAATGCCAGTATATAATCATATGGATTGATGGTGTACCCTTGGAAGCTTTGTTAGACACTGGTTCACAAGTTACCACCATTGAGCGCAGAACTTTTGAGAAGAATTGGGACTATGATATTCTGAATCCAGTGGGCAAAGCGAAGTTACGTGTGATTGCAAATAATAGTCAATTTGTTCCCCAGCTAGGCTACTGGGAACCCATCATCTAAATTGGGGATCGCAAGATACCAGGTCAAAGTGTAATTGTTACTGAGGCTAAGGGAGATACAACAGCAGTAGTGCTAGGCATGAATGTTATGCGTCATGTGTTTCCTGAATTGCTCGCTGCCTTGCATGCTTCTCTCCCTTCTGCTTCTCCCCCTTGCAAGTGTTCAATGGACCATCAATGTGCTCTGCACCCAACAGAAGTTTGCCAACTGTAAAGGTGAGATCTTCCGTGTGCCTATCACAGACGCAGTTGCCTTGTCGGCCAACAGCGAGACTTTAGTCTGGTGCCGAGCCCGACCAGGAATTAACAACAAAGACTATGAACCACTTCTCGACTCCATCCCAATTGAAGGACAGCCCCTGATAAAAGATGCCAGAAGTATCGTCACTGTCTCAAACGGTTGAGTACCAGTACGGCTAATTAACCTGAGTGATGCACCCATCGAGCTATACAAGTTTAATTCAGTTGCTCAACTGTACAGCCTTGATCCTGAAGACATCCTAGATAATGAGACACTTGCTCATCAAAAGTGGATGAAAGCTGCTCCCAAAGGCTCTAATACACCCTCTACTTTCTGGTGGAATGAACTTTATGTCGGGGATGCTAACACTCCCATCGAACACATCCAGGGTGTCACCAAAGTTGCTAAACGACACAGCCAAGCTTTCAGCAAGCACCCACTTGACTTTGGCAGGACATCCCTGATACAGCACAGAATCCAAGCAGGTGATCATCCTTCTATCAAGGAAAGACACTGTCCAGTACCTCCTGCTAACTATCAGCAAGTAAAGATGCTGTTAAAGGAGATGAAAGATTCTAAAGTCATTCAAGAAAGTCAAAGCCCAGGGGCTCCACCAATTATCCTGGTGAAGAAGAAGGATGGTTACATCAGGTTTTGTGTCGACTACAGAAAGCTGAACAGCGTTACACACAAAGGCGCCTATCCTCTTCCACGGATTGAAGAATCCATCTCGGCTCTTGGCTCAGCTGCATATTTCTCCACTCTTGACTTGACCAGTGGCTATTGGCAGGTACCCATGGCTCCTGAAGATAGAGAGAAGATAGCCTTCACCACCCTGATGGTACTCTACGAGTTTGACGGTATGCCATTTGGGTTATGCACTGCCCCGTCTACATTTCAGGGACTCAAGGAGAGATGTCTTGGTCACCTCAACTTCCAGTGTTCTGTTATATCTCGATGATGTGATCATGTATTCCCGTACTTATGAAGAACACTTACACCATCTTGCTGAAGTATTCCAGGTACTCATTGTACATGGCCTGAAACTAAAACCATTAAAGTGCCATCTGCTCAAGCCGAAGGTCAAATACCTGGGTCATGTTGTAAGTGGGTCGCCCTCCCAGGGCTGTGGGGTACTCGGTACCGGGCCGGTATCAGCGGGATGTGTCACAACAGCGGGGACCCAGTCCGTGGCCCTGGGCGCCCAAGTAATGGGGGAAATGTAATGGTTTGAATGAATAGTTTGTGACGCCACCTGTGGTGTTCGGCAAGTGAGATGTTAAGCCGACGCTGCATGCAGATACTCTGGGACTGGTGGTGTGCTGCAGCCAAGATGGTGAAGCTCCCCACAGGTGGAGCTGTAGTTCCAGGGCAGTGTAGATGTAGGGGTGGAGGAGAGGCGCAGGCGGTGTAGAAGCTGGTACCCAGATGTAGCGATACTGAGTGTGTTAGCGCTGGAATGAATGAAGGACACCAGGGCTTGTAGTTCCAAAGCTTTACTCACAGTCTGTAGTACACACAGGTGCCTGCCTCCATGCTGTGTCCTCTGGGTCAGGGACTCAGTCGACCTCCAGGTCAGATGGAATGCTCCCTTCCAACACTCCGCCAACATGTGCCTTTCTGAACGTCTCCTCTATAGCGCCTTTAAGTGTGAAGTACTCCTAGTACTGAGTTACACTGGAGTTCCTCCTTTAAGATGTTCCCAAGAACTATCCTTGTACGGCAGACAGCTGTAGCCTGCTTCGGGGACTCCTTGCTTCTTAAGTCCCGGCTCACTATCAATGTTGTTGTTGTGCCCCCAAGTCTGAGATGGGAGTCATGCATTTACAGCCCACTACTCCACCGGTGTCTGCTGCAGAACCATTAGTGTCAATACAACCTCGGGGACCGGGCCCCGGCCTTGCGCTTAGAACGTCTAGGCAGGGTTCTTCCTCTAACCCACATCCTCGGTTCCCTTTTACTCCTACGTTCCGTACTAGTCTTTCCTTCTTATGGAAGATCAGGTTTCTGCTCAATGTCTTTCTCTTTCTTTCCTTTCCCGTGCCAGCAGACCCAGGTCACTGAGATCTGCTGCAGCACCTCCTTCCTCCATCCCTCTCCCAGGGATCTTCTCTCCTCTCCGACTCACTACTGACTGACCGACTGAAATCCTAAACCTTCCCACTCTTTTATGTATTCTAACTCCACCCGCCTCCCAGCACGTTTAGTGTTCCAAGCAGGGAGCCACCAAAGGTGTTCTGCTACACTCCAAGCAGGGAGCAGCAATGTGGCTTTGCTGAACTACTGTGTTGTGGGATGCAAGTGTTGGAGCATGGTCAGGAGCCTCCAACCTACCTGGATGGTGGGGCACCACACCTCAGGAGAAGGTGCAGTACCTCTGTCGCAACTGAATCCTCAGCGGCGCCACATAGGTATCAGCTGTGAATGACTGAGATACTGTAAGAACTGTGAAAGAAGTCAAGAGTTTCCTAGGGTTTGCAGGCTACTACCGCCGCTTCATCCCTCATTTTGTGCAAATAGCAGAACCCCTAACTAGAGATGAGCGACTTTGCCTTTTTTCGTGTCGAGTTGGGTTTTATGAAACCCGACTTTCTCAAAAGTCGGGTCGAACGAAATCGGCCGATTATTGTGAAAAGTCAAATGCTGACTGAAACACGAAACCCAATGCAAGTCAATGGGGAAGCAAAGGGAGTGGAGGACATTAAACACACCTACAGTGCCCATTTTAATGGCAAAAACATCAATTTTTATTACTGAAGCTTGTCTACCTTAATTTACTTCATAAAAATAGTTACGCAATGAAAACTGGGGGTTATTTGGCTAAAGTTGTGGAGGGGTAGGGCTGGCTCCAGGTTTTCATGTTCCCTGGGCCAAAGAGCGCCCCTTTAACACATACCACAACTCATGATGCTCCGATACGGTAGAGAAATAGCGGTATAGTACAATGAAAAATACTTCACTTTTTACTTCTCATGACTGATATCGATTTTAAATTCTCCAATAGCTCCAAAAACGGACAGTATATTACTCCATACAGTATTATGGGCACCGCATAGTGCGCTATACAGAGTAATGAGGCCCATATATTTCTCCATACAGAATCATTGGTCCCATATAATGTTTGAAACAGTATATGATGAGCTCCACATAATGCTACAGTATATGTTGGTCCCCATGGATGAAGCTCCACTGTCTTATGGGCCCAAATAATGTTCCATATATAATGGGCCCCATTTCTAATGCTCTAGTGTATAATGGGCCCTGTAAATGCTGCTCCAGTGTCTGATGTCCACCTTTGGAATGCTCCAGTGTATGGTGGGCCCCATATATCATTCTCCAGAGTATAGTGCTCCCCAAAAATTGCTGTCCCAACATTGAAAACAATTAAATTAGTCTCCTTGCTAGGGAATCCCTGTACTAGTCTGGACTCCTCGTCGTCCCCATCTTCCATCTCAATGCACTTGGCTGTTTAGGCAGAGGGCGTACAGACGTGATGTCATTGCGCTCCCTGATCAGAAAATCACTGTCAGGACACGCGGAAGACGTCATGGCAGTGGAGCAGGGAGAGGTAAGTATTTCAACGTTGGAAGTGCTGTGATCCGGAGCAAGCAGGGGGCGCCACTCGTTGGCGATGGCACTGGCACAGGGCCCCTCAAAGTACGGCGGTGTGTGGCGGTGTGTCTGACGGCGGGTGGCCCTCCCACCGGCAGAGACACTTTTGCGTACTATGAGGGGCCCTGTGCCAGTGCCATCGCCCATGAGTATGCCCCCCACCTGCTCAAGGAACCTGCAGTTTCATCTGCACCTTCCTCTTTGTCACCTTGTAAGGTGGTATAGTATGCGGGAAGGGGAACCTGAGTTTCCTCAGGGTCACATTCTGGCTGTGTAGAGTGTTAGGGGAATGTAGTGGTCTGGGTCAATATACCAGCAGAATCATCTAGCAGTGGCTGGGAATCAGTGCACTTGTGGCGTCCCCAGGAGTACGATCGCCACAGTGGCATCACCTTCCTCCTAGGGAGTGAGATGTCATGCTTGGGAGCAACGAAGGATCTCTCTAGCAGTTCAACCAACACACAAAATATTTCCCACTCCAGGCCAGCAGGGAGACCTCTGAACCTGACTGCTGAGGAGCTGCTCTCTGTGGTCGGGAGGAGGTAAGTTAGGACACTCTGTGCAGGGAAGGGGAAGTGTATGGACGTGAGAAGGGGAGCTGGAGGATGAGCAGAGTTAAGGCTCACTCCTAGCTGGAGCGCATGGTCCGGATTCCAGTCTCCAAGTTTGTAGGAACACTGACGTTCCTGCAGCTGAAACCGGAGGAAGTAGCAGTTGTAAATGCTCTGTACCCAACTAAGCCTCAGAGGCCCCAGCATTGACGTGTGGGAGCCAGAAGGAAAAGGCTACGGCTGCCTGCCATACGAGAAAGTTCCAAAAGAGAGTCAACAGGGGGAACTTCATTGAACTCAGCACTGCGAATACCTCAGATAAGCGCTAGAACGGAGGCCACACTACCTATCTGCAGAGAGAGAATTCCAAATTGGCTTCCAGGCTGACCAACTCCTTCTCCATCTGTACTCTGGGTCCTGGACGGCACTTACCAAGTACAGGTAAAAGAACTGCATGACTGTGTTTGTCATCTTTCTCCTGCGCCTGGCGCATGGCTCTGCTACATCCTGCACTGCACACCATCTACCAACTCTTTCATCTGCCCTGCGCCTACAGCCCTACCTGTGCAGGGCTTCTACATCTTAGCTGCACCACAACATCTGTCCCAGAGAAGCGTCACTGCAGCGCTGGTGAATCTAATCAGAAATGACAGGTGGCGTCATGTACTGTATCATTCACCCCTTTGCATGGACGCCCAGGGCCACGGAACAGGTCGCCACCACCATGACACCTCCCTGTGAGACACCGGTCCGGTACCAATTAACCCCACTGCGCTGGCTGGCCACCCACACTCCATGTCTGATTCATCTTGGACTTGGGAATTCACGATTTGACTTGATAACCCAGGCATGGTATGATAGAAAGAGCTACATGGACTAATGTAAAGTGTGGCCTGCTGCATCATTCACTTTTGGTGGGGGTGAAGGACACAAGGAAAGGGGTTCTTCCTGACCAGGAGCCAGCACTTGATGACTCAGTGCTTGCATTTTATGAAACTTCAGAAGAGGAGGGCATATTTGCTGGAGTCTGTTTCGGCAATGTAAGCCAAAACCAGTTCCTCATGCTCCGCCTTTAAAAGCGGTTAACCTACTCAAAGAAAAGGTAGCCTTCCAGGCGTTCCGGAGCCAGACCATGACGCAGGCTCAACACCTCCTGCCTTAGCTGCTATTGTGCTTTTGCCACTACCAGCAGATGCACCACCACCATCAGCACCAGCTGGCCCCCCCACGCCCACGTCCGCGGCCTCTTCCACCAAACTTCAAAATTTTGCAGAAAATAGACCCAAAATAACATCAGATATATGGCACTGTATCAGAAGCGTACAGCTCTATTCAGTCAAAGGATAATTGTCAATCTCCCTATATATTCCATCAGTCACAAAGAGACGCTCACAGGCTCAGTATGGATTAGACAAGAATATAAAAATTAGACAAAATGTACAGTATCATCAGATAGCAGGTATATATAGTATAGTTTAAACATTCTAAATCTCCGTAGATATTTGAGGAGGCACACACAGACACTCTCAGGCTCAGTATTGGATTTACAACACAATCTAAAAAGCCGTAAAACGGTAATGGATCTCAAGAGTACAGCTGTACACAGTGTAGGTGTCATTGTTGTCAATTTCAGTATTTATTTCCACAGTCAGAAAATAACTCTAAATTGGTCAGTTTGGATTAGACCAGAATAAACAAGCAGTAAATGGGTAATGTATCCCAAGCGTAGAGCTGTATACAGTGTTGGGGTAATTTTTAAATGTACATCTAAATTGCAAGAGTAACCCATAGACACTCACATGCTCAGGATGGATCACACGACAATATAACAAGAAGATCCGCAAGAAATAATCACACATGTGGGACAATGTTCCAGGTGTCAATGATACACTTAGAGTGTTGGTTGGAGGAGGACTTCCTGGCAGAAAGGGTACAGTATCACCAGAGACCAGGTATATATAGCATAGTTTAAACATTAACAATGTAGTGTTTTGGTTCGTCGCACAGGAGGCAAGTTCGTCGAACGTTCGAAGAACACCGTCGAACCCCATTCAAAACAATGGCAGGCAAACACAAACACATACAAACACATAGAAAACAATTACAAAACACCTTTAAAGGTGTCCCAAAGCAGACAAAATGCTCAGAAGACAAAAATAACATATGGAAAAGGGCAACTACATTTAGAAAAGAGGTGGAGGAGTAAAAGGAGGAGGTGGAGGAGACAGATATAGGCTTGTCATGCCCTTATGAAGTCAAGAAAGGTTGGAATAAAAATGTAAAATAAAAACCAAAAAAAAAAATAAAAATTCTGAAATCGAACACGATCATATACTGTTGGACTGCCCACCAATAAATTATGGCAACTGCTGATGGGGCAGCGTTATTCCCACGGACCTCCAAACTGCGTCCATGAAGGCAAAGTGTTTGGTTTCCGGGGGCTGTATGATTGCAAAGCTGAACCTTAAAGGAATGTCCAAAAGGGCACCACCAGGAGTGGAGCCTGTGGCTTAATTGGACTCCACCCGGGAAACCACAACCATACAAGCTACAGAAAAGATGGACAGATTGCAAGCTTTGTCATTTCTGTGTGTCGTGTGGTATGTCTGTTTGTAGTTGTGCTAGCGATTTCTCAGCTTTATTCCGTTAACGACCGAGACTCCGGCATGCCCCCGCGGTACGCGTCAGGCTTACCAGAGGGATACGCGAGGCTCTGGCACGTGAGATCGAGCAATAACAGGTCTATCATGCCCTTACATGTCCGGGCCTGCATGCGCGCTACACTGAAAGGACCAGCTTTTGTTGCTTACAGGTGCTTATAACCCGCTGAACACCGTTAGTGATGGGGATCTGGGATTCCAATTATTCCCCGCAAACGATGATTTCCCAGTAAGTGCAGGTCAACCGCAATTACGGAATTAGGCCTAACCGGCATTCCTGACAAAATGAAAAAATTATGTGTCCAAACCACAGGTGCTGTAGCTGGCTTAACAGCTTGGCAGCCGTTCTCAGACCCAGTATGGATTCGACAACATTGTAGAAAGTTGATAAAAAGGGTACAGTTTCACCGGATGACAGTTGTATATGTAGCATAGTTTACACATTAAAAACCTATGTCTATAGATCAGGAGGCAGGCTCAGACGGTCTCAGGCCCAGTATGGATTAGACGTGATTGGACAAAGGTGCGAAAGGGTAACGTATCACCGGATCACAGGTATGTATAGCATAGTTTACACATTAAAAACCTATGTCTATAGATCAGGAGGCAGGCTCAGACGGTCTCAGGCCCAGTATGGATTAGACGTGATTGGACAAATGTGAGAAAGGGTAACGTATCACCGGATTACAGGTATGTATAGCATAGTTTACACATTAAAAACCTATGTCTATAGATCAGGAGGCAGGCTCAGACGGTCTCAGGCCCAGTATGGATCAGACGTGATTGGACAAAGGTGAGAAATGGTACATTAACACTGGATAGCAGGTATATATAGCATAGTTTAAACATTTAAAATCTCCGTGTTCTCAGTATGGATTAGACAACAATCTAAAAAGTAGAAAAAAGGAAATGTTTTTGAAGCGTACACCATTATACACTTTTGGTGGTATTTTTAAATCTTCATATATATTTCTGTCTCAGTAAGACAGTCCAGCCTCTCCGACATAGCAAATAAGATGCATACAATTACTGACATAAAGTCTAGTGATTGCAGAAATCTAGGAATTAACAATCACGGGAAAAACTGCCGTCACAATTCTCAGAGGCGATGCTGACCCTCAATTAATTTGTGTGTGGAGACAGCGAAAACATAACTTTGTGAAGAAAGTGTTGCAGTATCGCAGTACAGTTGATCCCATCAGCGTTACTCATCTCCATCAAATTTTAATCACAGGGAGAGATGTAAACATGTTGCTCACTGCCTATCATGATCTGTCACGTAACTTTGGAGTGCAAAAGACAGAAGCCACAGGCCGTAGGCGATTCTAAGGGATTGGCATGAGAGGGCACATTTAAAAATGTGCGTCAGAATGTCACGCGTCTGTGAGTAGGAAAACTGTGAAAGCTGATGATAAACCACAACTGCATGTCATTGTGAGTCGAGGTCCATAAGAAATGGAAGCCATTGATCATCTGAAGCTAGAGCCTGGCCAGCGGGACAGGGCATAGTTACGTCTTAACCATCATCTATCAGTTCAACAAATTTGTAGTGGGAGTCCCAGTGAAGGATTTGACAGCCCAGACTACACAGCAGAGGAGCAGGGAGAGGAAAACATTGCAAATGCTGTGGCCCTGCCCAAGCAAGGGGGGCACACTCGTGGGTGTCGGTACTGGCACTGGACCCCTCATAGTACGGCGGTGTGTCTGACGGTGGGGGAGCACACTTGTTTGCACTATGAGGGACCCTGTGCCAGTGCCCGCGCCCAAGAGTCGGCCCACCCACCTGTCCAGGGCAACGGCACTCGCACGGTTGGGTGCTCTAGGTGGTGACCCCGGCCATGGAGGGGGGAGGCATCCCAGTTAGGGAGGTTTACAAAATGGCATTTGTTGATGCTGGACATTTAGCTGCTGCAAAAGGCGAAATTGGGCAAGTGCGAGGAAGAGGAGAACCAAAGCAAGTCATTTTTCTGGCAACCTAGGTGTCATCAGGGGAAGGTGGGACAAAATCCTTGGAAACCCATGCATGGTTCATTTTAATGAAGGTTAGATCATCCACATTTTGGGTCGACAGACGGGTCCTTTTTTCTGTCAGGATTGATCCAGCTGCACTGAAGACTCTTTCTGATAGCACACTTGCAGCCGGGCAAGCAAGCTCCTGTAAGGCATATTGTGCCAATTCAGACCAGGTGTCCAGTTTAGCGGCCCAACAGTCAAATGGAAATGACCTGTGCGGGAGAACATCGATATGGGACGAGAAGTAGTTTGTAACCATAGTTGACAACTGCTGTCTCCTGTCACTTTCCATCGATGCAGTATTACCAGTCGTGTGAGCGGGACTTGAAGAATCAGTCCACAACATGGTCATGAAACCCGTCTCCAACGCCACTTCTGATGTGTGCACCACGAACACTTCTTCCAAGCTGCCCCCGGCCCCTATGGCTCGTGTGAGAACCATCACCACTGCTGTGTGCTGGGAATGCCTCAACCAACAGGTTTTCCAGAGTTGCTTGTTTGTTAGCCAATATTAGGTCAAGGTTCTCCTGTGGCATTATGTTTTGGAATTTGCCTTTATAGCGTGGATCCAGGATGCTGGCTAAACAGTAGTCGTCATCGTTCATCATTTTGGCAATGCGAGGGTCCCTTTTTAGGATCTGCAAGGCATAATCTGACATGTGGGCCAATGTTCCCGGTGTCAATGATGCACTGCGAGTGCTGGGTGGAGGAGCACTTTCTGGAAAATCCACATCCCTCCAGTCACGCACAAACCCTGTACCAGACCTTGCCATGCCAACATTTTCTCTTGCCCCACGAAGCATCCTCCTCCCCTAATCATCCCCATCATCATCCTCCTCCTCCTCTTCTTCCTCGACCTCGTCCAGGAGAGGTCCCGGAGCAGACAATGGCTGACTGTCATCAAGGCTTCCCTCCTCCTCTTCCTCCTCATCTACCTCGGCTGCAGAAGCCTGCTAATTAATGTGCATCAAAGTTTGCATGAGCAGACGCATAAGTGGAATGCTCATGCTTATGATGGCATCGTCTGCGCTTACCAGCCGTGTGCATTCCTCAAAAAACTGAAGGACTTTACAGAGGTCTTTCAGCTTCGACCACTGCACACCTGTCAACTCCATGTCTGCCCTCAAAGAGCCTGCCCGTGTATCCTCCCACAAATGCATTACGGCCTGCATCTGTTCGCACAGCCGCTCAACCATGTGCAGGGTGGAGTTCCACCTTGTTGCAGCGTCGATAATTAGGCAGTGCTTGGGAAGGTGGAGCAATCGCTCCAGCTTCTGCATACGACTGGAGTGTACCGGCGACCGGCGGATGTGCGAGCACAGTCTTCGAACCTTATGGAGCAGGCCTGTTAACTCCGGATAATTATTGAGGAAGCACTGCACCACCAGGTTCAAGGTGTGAGCCAAGCAAGGTATGTGTCTGAGTTTTGAAAGGGCTATGGCTGCCACAAAATTCCGGCCGTTATCAATAACTACCTTGCCTGCCTCAAGATGTAGACTGCCCAGCCATGACTCAGTTTGTCGCTGAAAGTAGTCGGCCAGTACCTCCGCGGTGTGTCTGTCGCCCAAACACATCATCTGCAACACAGCCTGCTGACGCTTTCCACTAGCTAATCGATAGGGGGACACCTCGTGTGCAACACTGGCAGCTGCGGATGGAGTGCTCGTGCGACTGCGCTCTGTGGATGAGCTTTCGTTTCTGGAGGAGGAGGAGGGTCGAACACCTACAGCCAACTGTTTCCTATACCGTGCGCTATCCAGCACTGTCCCACCACCGCTGTCCCCTGTGGACCCTGCATCCACCACATTAACCCAGTGCGCAGTGATGGACACGTAACGGCCCTGGCCATGCCTACTGGAGCATGCATCAGTTGTGAGGTGCACCTTTCCACTCACTGATTGATTGAGTGCATGGACAATGCGGTCTTTCACATGAAGGTGGAGGGCTGGGATGGCTTTGTGAGAAAAGAAGTGGCAACTGGGTAGGTCATAGCGTGGTACTGCGTAGGCCATGAGTTCGCGGAAAGCTGCGCTTTCAACCAACCGGTAGGGCATCATCTCTAACGAGATTGGTTTGGTAATGTGGGCGTTCAAACCCAGTGTACGCGGATGAGAGGATGAGTACTTTCTTGTCCTACACATAGTCTCTGGTAAGGTGAGCTGGACTTGAGAGCTGCATATAGTGGAACTAGTGGTGGACATGGCGGACTGAGAGAGGGTTGATGATGGTGATGGAGTTGGTGTTCTTTCTGATGGCCTAGATTCAGTCTTTCGTTGATATAACATTGTGATTCCCTGACTGCTGTGGCCTTGCGACGACACCTCAACATTTGCTGGTGGTGGTGTGCTAAACAGTGGGCTTACAGTGGGGGAAACAATGTAGCATTGCTGACTACCTTCTTTGGGAGCAGTTGCACATGTGGTACGTGAGGTTTGGTAGTACGTCCACGCTTGCAAGTGCATGGTGGTTTAATGTCTAAGCATGCAACTGGCATTCAAATTTCTTAGATTTTTCCCTCGGCTAAAGGTCTTTGCGCACTTCTTACAGATAACCTTTGCCTGATCATTAGGATTTTGTTCAAAAAAGTGCTACACTGCACTCTTCCTACTATGGAAGACATTTTGAGGCCTTGCACGCTGTGATATTTTGACCGTCTGGCCAAGCTGTCCTGCAACTCTTTTGCTTTTTGTAACCCGTTTTTGGACTGCTCCGGGCCTGCCAGATAACAGCTGTTGCGATGTCGATGCCTGCTGTGGATGCTCCTCCTCCTCTTCTGAGCTATTGGCAGTGGCACCCTCTTCCCCCAATGGATGCCAATCTGGGTGAACAACTGGGTCATCCATCACCACCTCTTCAATGTCATGTGCACCTTCCTCTGTGTCACCGTGTATGGTGGTATAGTATGCGGGAAGGGGCACCTGAGTTTCTTCAGGGTCAGATTCTGGCTCAGTACACTGCGAGGACAATGTAGTGCTCTGAGTGAATGTACCAGCAGATAAATCTAGCAGTGGCTGTGCATCAGTGCACTCCATGTCAGATTCATCTTGGACTGGGGAATTCACGATTTGACTTGATAACCCAGGCATGGTATGAGAAAAGAGCTCCATGGAGTAATCTGTAGTGTGGCCTGCCGCATCCTTCACTTTTGGTAGGGGTGAAGGACACAAGGAAAGGTGTTGTTCCTGACCAGGAGTCTCCACTGATGATGCAGTGCTTTTATTTTTTGAAACTTCAGAAGAGGAGGCGATAGAGCTGGAGGCTGTATCAGCAATGTAAGCCAAAACTTGTTCCTGAAGCTCTGGCTTTAAAAGCGGTTTACCTACTCCCAGAAAAGGGAGCCTACGAGGCCATGTGGAGCCAGACAATGACGCTGGCTCACCACCTCCTGCCTTAGGTGCTATTGTGCTTTTGCCACAATCAGCAGAAGCACCACCACCAACACCACCATCAGGACCAGCTGGCAACCCCCACCACTTCCACGGCCTCTTCCACCATACTTCTTCATTTTTTTGAAAAAGGTACCCAAAGTAACAACAGCTATATGGTACTGTAAAACAAGGTAAAAGGTCTATAGAGTATTGGTGAGAATTTGAATCTCACTGTAGATTGGAGGACGCTGAACTATTGTCTCAGGCCCAGTATAGATTACACCGATATGTGACAGACAGAAATTGGCTGGTGTATGAGAAGGCAGAAGGTGTATAGAGTATTGGTGAGAATTTTTAATCTCACTGTAGATTGGAGGACACTGAACTATTGTCTCAGGCCCAGTATAGATTACACCGCTATGTGACAGGCAGAAATTGGCTGGTGTATGAGAAGGCAAAAGCTGTATAGAGTATTGGTGAGAATTTTAATCTCACTGTAGATTGGAGGACGCTGAACTACTGTCTCAGGTCCAGTAGAGATTACACTGCTATGTGACAGGCAGAAATTGGCTGGTGTATGAGAAGGCAGAAGCTGTATAGAGTATTGGTGAGAATTTGAATCTCAATGTAGATTGGAGGACGCTGAACTATTGTCTCAGGCCCAGTATAGATCACACCGCTATGTGACAGGCAGAAATTGCCTAGTGTATGTCTAACTACAAGGTGTATATAGAATTGGGCAGAATTGGAATCTCCCTAGAGTGTAGGTCTGTAAGAACGGACAAACTCCTCGACTTTTCCTTACAGAGTCACATACATAGCTTCAATTTGGCCGTGATAACAGCCGTTACACGGTACTGAGAGAGCAGCGTGCACGTACACCGCTGTATGGTGTATGTAAAATTGTCAAGCTCCGTGTTTTTGTATACGGACTGACACACGTTGTCTCTCTCTAGTTTTGAATGTAATCAAACAGCAAATATACTAAACTGTTTGAAAAATGGATAAAACTATAAGGTGTATGTCTGTGAGAACGGACAAATTCCTCGACTTTTTCTTACAGAGTCACACACCTAGATAGCTTCAATTTGGCCGTGATAACAGGCGTTACACAGTACTGAGAGAGAAGCGTGAACGTACACCGCTGTACGGTGTATGTAAAATTGTCAAGCTCCGTGTTTTTGTATACGGACTGACACGCTGTCTCTCTCTAGTTTTGAATGTAATCAAACAGCAAATATACTAAACTGTTTGAAAAAAGGACAAAACTATAAGGTGTAGGTCTGTAAGAACGGACAAACTCCTCGACTTTTCCTTACAGAGTCACACACGTAGATAGCTTCAATTTGGCCATGATAACAGCCGGTACACGGTACTGTGTGAGGAGCGTACGCCGCTGTACGGTGTGTGAAAAAATGAACGCTCAGTAACTCATCAGGACAAAACAATAAAATTTGGATTGCTTTGAAAAAAGCAGTTTGCTCAGCAGTGTGAAAACAGCAATGCAGCTATCAGGGAGCCTTAAAAGGCAGCCTAATAGCCAACAGAGCTGATGCACCGAAATATAGTCTCCCCTTGCACTGCACAGTAACTGGTGTGTTGTACAGGCAAAATCGCTAGCAGCAGAAGTAGTTTTTGGTATCTTCTTCCCTGCTTACCGCTCTCCATACAGAATCAGCAGCAGCTCTCCCTATTCTGAGATCAGCATAAGTAACATGGCGGTCGGCGTCCCCACCCTTTTATACCCCCTGTGACGCCACACAAAGCAAGCCAATCACTTGCATGCCCTTCACAAACATGGTGGTAGCCGCTGCCTATGTCATCACGTTGCCCACAGTGTCCGTTCTTCCTGATTGGCTGAAAAAGGGCGCAAAAGCATATTTTGAAACGCGACTTTGGCGCGATGGTCGCCGACCTCATGGCCGTTTCATGAAACCCGACTTTGGCGAAAGTCGTCGACTTTTGAATTTTTTCGACCCGTTTCACTCAACTCTACCCCTTACAGATCTGCTACGATGTTGCCATAGAGAACACTACGACAGAAGATTTCCAATTGATTATTCTGAACGACAAGAAACTGCCTTTCAGATGCTGAAAAGCTTACTGACTTCCCCTCCAATTCTGGCATATCCTGACTACTGCCACCCTTTCGGTCTCTACACGGATGCCAGCTATCAAGGCCTCGGGGCAGTACTATCACAAGTCCAGAATGGCAAAGAGAGAGTCATTGCCTATGCCAGCTGAAGCTTGAGAGGCGCTGAGAGGAACGATAATAATTACAGCTCATGCAAGTTAGAGCTGCCAGCTCTTGTTTGAGCCATCACCGAGAGGTTCAAAGATTACCTCGCGGCTACCCCTTCACCATTTACACAGACAATAATCCTCTTGCTCACCTTAGTACTGCATGGCTGGGTGCTCTGGAGCAGAGATGGGCTTCAAGATTGGAGAGTTTCTGCTTTGACATTAAGTATCGCAGTGGCAAGATCAACATCAATGCAGATGTGTTATCTCATTTGCCCATAGGAGAAGAACCTCCTGAGGAAGATCTGTGGGAAGATGTCTAGATGCCTCCCTTCTATCAAAGATTTGCTACAGAGAACGCCACTGCTGCTACACAAACTGATGCAGTCTCTCAACCGAAACCAGATTTGTCCCAAGATCCATTGAGATGGCAAACCCTTCAAAAGGAGTCTCGTTTCCCAGGAGAGACCTATGGATACCTGACTACTGGGAGAATACTTGCCCAATGATGCAGATGATGTCCTGATGTTGAGTAGAGTTGAGCGAAACGGGTCGAAAAATTTCAAAAGTCGCCGACTTTTGGCAAAGTCAGGTTTCATGAAACGAAACCCACCCTAGGATGAGGTCGGCCACGAGGTCGGCGACTTACGCGCCAAAGTCACGTTTCAAAAGTTTGTTTTGCGCTCTTTTTCAGCCAATCAGGATCCACGGACACTGTGGGCAACGTGATGACATAGGCACAGGTCACCACCATCTTTCAGAAGGGCATGCAAGTGATTGGCTTGCTTTGGTGGGCGTCACAGGGGGTATAAAAGGGCGTGCACGCCGACCGCCATGTTACTCATGCTGATCTCAGAATAGAGAGAGCTGCTGCTGATGATGATTTTGTAGGGAGAGCGTTAGGCAGGGAAGAAGACACAAAAAACTGCTTCTGCTGCTAGCGATTTTGCCTGTACAACACACCAGTCACTGTGTGTGCAGTGCAAGGGGAGGCTATATAGTGGTGTATCAGTGGTGTTGGTTGTTGGGCTGCCTTCTAAGGCTTCCTGACATTCCTGCATTGCTGTTTTCCCACTGCTCCGCAAACTGCTTTTTTAAAAGCAATCCCAATTTTTTTTTTTGTCCTGCTGAGAAGAAATAAAAACTGCTTCTGCTGCTAGCGATTTTGCCTGTACAACACACCAGTCACTGTGCAGTGCAAGGAGAGGCTATATAGTGGTGTATCAGTGGTGTTGGTTGTTGGGCTGCCTTCTAAGGCTTCCTGACATTCCTGCATTGCTGTTTACCCACTGCTCCGCAAACTGCTTTTTTAAAAGCAATCCCAATTTTTTTTTTTGTCCTGCTGAGATACTGAGCGTGCATTTTTTCACACCATACAGCGGTGTACGCTCCTCACACAGTACCGTGTAACGGCTGTTATCACAGCCACAGTGAAGCTATCAGTGTGTCACTCTGTGAGAATGAGTCGAGGACATGTTCCGTTCTTACAGACCTGCACTCTAGGGAGATTCCTATTCTGCCCAATTCTACATACACCTTGTAGT
Organism: Dendrobates tinctorius; assembly: GCF_039654945.1. Lineage (NCBI taxonomy): Eukaryota > Metazoa > Chordata > Amphibia > Anura > Dendrobatidae > Dendrobates > Dendrobates tinctorius. The sequence continues at coordinate 26,003,554 of NW_027361754.1, read as the reverse complement.
TTGTGATACACTAGCCAATTTCTGCCTGTGACATAGCGCTCAGATATTCAGTGGGCCTCACACAATCCATAAGTGTCCAGTGTCCACAAGTGTGTGCAGAAATTCAAAATCTCCCTTATCCTCTAGTGACTTTGGTCACAGCTCTGCCATCGAGCCTGTGACAGAGCGCTCAGATATTCAGTGGGCCTCACACAATCCATAAGTGTCCAGTGTCCACAAGTGTGTGCACAAATTCAAAATCTCCCTTATCCTCTAGTGACTTTGGTCACAGCTCTGCCATCGAGCCTGTGACAGAGCGCTCAGATATTCAGTGGGCCTCACACAATCCATAAGTGTCCAGTGTCCACAAGTGTGTGCATAAATTCAAAATCTCCCTTATCCTCTAGTGACTTTGGTCACAGCTCTGCCATCGAGCCTGTGACAGAGTGCTCAGATATTCAGTGGGCCTCACACAATTCATAAGTGTCCAGTGTCCACAAGTGTGTGCAGAAATTCAAAATCTCCCTTATCCTCTAGTGACTTTGGTCACAGCTCTGCCATCGAGCCTGTGACAGAGTGCTCAGATATTCAGTGGGCCTCACACAATCCATAAGTGTCCAGTGTCCACAAGTGTGTGCAGAAATTAAAAATCTCCCTTATCCTCTAGCGACTTTGGTCACAGCTCTGCCATCGAGCCTGTGACAGAGCGCTCAGATATTCAGTGGGCCTCACACAATCCATAAGTGTCCAGTGTCCACAAGTGTGTGCAGAAATTAAAAATCTCCCTTATCCTCTAGTGACTTTGGTCACAGCTCTGCCATCGAGCCTGTGACAGAGCGCTCAGATATTCAGTGGGCCTCACACAATCCATTAGCGTCCAGTGTCCACAAGTGTGTGCAGAAATTAAAAATCTCCCTTATCCTCTAGTGACTTTGGTCACAGCTCTGCCATCGAGCCTGTGACAGAGCGCTCAGATATTCAGTGGGCCTCACACAATCCATAAGTGTCCAGTGTCCACAAGTGTGTGCACAAATTCAAAATCTCCCTTATCCTCTAGTGACTTTGGTCACAACTCTGCCATCGAGCCTGTGACAGAGCGCTCAGATATTCAGTGGGCCTCACACAATCCATAAGTGTCCAGTGTCCACAAGTGTGTGCAGAAATTAAAAATCTCCCTTATCGTCTAGTGACTTTGGTCACAGCTCTGCCATCGAGCCTATGACAGAGCGCTCAGATATTCAGTGGGCCTCACACAATCCATAAGTGTCCAGTGTCCACAAGTGTGTGCACAAATTCAAAATCTCCCTTATCCTCTAGTGACTTTGGTCACAGCTCTGCCATCGAGCCTCTGACAGAGCGCTCAGATATTCAGTGGGCCTCACACAATCCAAAAGTGTCCAGTGTCCACAAGTGTCTGCAGAAATTCAAAATCTCCCCTGTCCTATAGACACCTTGTACCTTGATTTACATTACTATATAGTTTGTTGGATTTTGTCTACATTTCTACCAAAAATGAGGAAGTCTGGTGGAAGAGGCCGTGGAATTGGGCGGGGGTTGGCAGCTGGTAATGATGGTGTTGGTGGTGGATCTGATGGTAGTGGCAAGAGCAAAATAGGACCGAATGCAGGAGGTGTTGATCCTGCGTCATCGTCTGGCTACATAAGGCCTCGAACGCTTAGTTTTCTAGGAGTTGGCAAACCGCTTTTAAAGCCAGAGCATCAGGAAATAGTTTTGTCTTACATTGCTGACTCAGCCTCCAGCTCTATCGCCTCCTCTTCTTCAGTTGTAAAAAGTAAAAGCACTGAGTCGTCATTGGAGGCTCATGTTCATGAACCACACCTTTCCTTGTGTCCTTCACCCCAACCAAGATTGAAGGATGACGCAGGCCATACTACTGATTACTCCATGGAGCTGTTTTCACATACCATGCCTGGATTATCAAGTCAAAAGGTGAATTACCCAGGCCAAGATGAATCTGACATGGAGTGCACTGATGCACAGCCGATGATGGATGATTCTGCTGGTACATTCACTCAGAGCACTACATTGTCCTCGCAGTGTACAGAGCCAGATTCTGACCCTGATGAGACTCAGGTGCCCCTTCCCGCACACTATATCACCATACACGGTGACACAGAGGAAGGTGCACATGACATAGAAGAGGAGGTGATGGATGACCCAGTTGTTGACCCAGATTGGCATCCATTGGGGGAAGAGGGTGCTGCTTCCAATAGCTCAGATGAGGAGCATCCACAGCAGACATCGACATCGCAACAGCTGTTATCTGGCAGGCCCGGAGCACTCCAAAGACAGGTTCCAAACATCAAAAGAGTTGCTGGACAGCTTGTCCAGAGGGTCAAAAGATCACAGCGTGCTAGGCCGCAAAATGTCTGCCAAAGTAGGAAGAGTGCAGTGTGGCACTTTTTTGAACAAAATCCTCATGATCAGGCCAAGGTTATCTGTAAGAGGTGCGCAAAGACCTTTAGCCGAGGGAAAAATCTGAAAAATTTGAATACCAGTTGCATGCTTAGACATTTAACCAGCATGCACTTGCAAGCGTGGACACAACACCAAACCTCAAGTGCCACATGTGCAACTGATCACAACGAAAGTAGTCAGCAGCGCTACATTGCTTCCCCCACTGTAAGCCCACCGGTTAGCACAGCAGCAAATGTTGAGGTGTCGTTGCAAGGCCACAGCAGTCAGGGAATCCCACTGTTATATCAACGAAAGACTGATTCTAGGCCATCAGAAAGAACAACAACTCCATCACCATCATCAACCCTCTCTCAGTCCGCCCTGTCCACCGCTACTTCCACCATATGCAGCTCTCAAGTCCAGCTCACCCTCCCAGACACTATGAGTAGGTCAAGAAAGTACTCAGTCTCTCATCCGCGTACACTGGGTTTGAACGCCCACATTGCCAAACTAATCTCGTTTGAGATGATGCCCTTTCGGTTGGTGGAAAGCACAGCTTTCCGCGAACTCATGGCCTATGCAGTACCACGCTATGACCTACCCAGTCGCCACTTCTTCTCTCGCAAAGCCATCCCAGCCCTCCACCATCATGTGAAAGACCGCATTGTCCATGCACTCAAGCAGTCAGTGAGCGGAAAGGTGCACCTCACAACTGATGCATGGTCCAGTCGGCATGGCCAGGGCCGTTACGTGTCCATCACTGCGCACTGGGTTAATGTGGATGCAGGGTCCACAGGGGACAGCAGTGGTGGGACAGTGCTGCCTAGCCCACGGAATAGGAAACAGTTGGCTGTAGGCGTTCGACCCTCCTCCTCCTCCTCAAGCGAAAGCTCGTCCACAGAGCGCAGTCGTACGAGCACTCCATCTGCAGCTGCCACTGTTGCACACGATGTGTCCCCCTATCGAGCAGCTAGTGGAAAGCGTCAGCAGGCTGTGTTGCAGATGATGTGTTTGGGCAACAGACACACCGCCGAGGTGCTGGCCGAGTACTTGAAGCGACAAACTGAGTCATGGCTGGGCAGTGTACATCTTGAGGCAGGCAAGGTAGTTAGTGATAACGGCCGTAATTTTGTGGCAGCCATAGCCCTTTCAAAACTCAGCCACATACCTTGCTTGGCTCACACCTTGAACCTGGTGGTGCAGTGCTTCCTAAAAAATTATCCGGAGTTAACAGCCCTGCTCCAGAAGGTGCGAAGACTGTGCGCGCACATCCGCCGGTCGCCTGTACACTCCGTTCGTATGCAGAAGCTGCAGCGATTGCTCCACCTTCCCAACCACCGCCTCATTATCGACATTGCAACAAGGTGGAACTCCACCCTGCACATGGTGGAGCGGCTGTGCGAGCAGAGGCAGGCCATAATGCATTTGTGGGAGGATACACGGCCAGGCACTTTGAGAGCAGACATGGAGTTGACAGGTGTGCAGGGGTCGAAGCTGAAAGACCTCTGTAAAGTCCTTCAGTGTTTTGAGGAATGCACACGGCTGGTAAGCGCAGACGACGCCATCCTAAGCATGAGTATCCCACTTATGCGTCTGCTCATGCAAACTTTGACGCACCTTAAGGAGCAGGCGTCTGCAGCCAATGTTGATGAGGAGGAAGAGGAGGAGGGAATCCTTGATGACATTCAGCCATTGTCTGCTCAGGGACCTCTCCTGGACGAGGTGGAGGAAGAAGAAGAGGAGGAGGATGATGATGGGGATGATTACTTAGGGGAGGAGGGTGCATCTCGTGGGGCAAGTGAAAATGTTGGCGTGGCAAGGTCTGGTACAGGGTTTGTGCGTGATTGGAGGGATGTGGATTTGCCAGAAAGTGCTCCTCCAACCAGCACTCGCAGTGCATCATTGACACCGGGAACATTGGCCCACATGTCAGATTATGCCTTGCAGATCCTAAAAAGGGACCCCCGCATTGCCAAAATAATGAACGATGACGACTACTGGTTGGCCAGCATCCTGGATCCACGCTATAAAGGCAAATTACAAAACATCATGCCACAGGAGAACCTTGACCTAATATTGGCTAATAAACAAGCAACTCTGGTAAATCGGTTGCTTGAGGCATTCCCAGCACACAGCAGCGGTGATGGTTCTCACACGAGCCGTACGGGCCGGGGGCAGCTTGGCAGAGGTGTTCGTGGTGCACACAGCAGAAGTGGCGTTGGAGACAGGGGTTTCATGACAATGTTGTGGACTGATTTTTCAAATACCGCTCACACAACTGGTAATACTGCATCAATGGAAAGTGACAGGAGACAGCAGTTGTCAACTATGGTTACAAACTACTTTTCCTCCCATATCGATGTTCTCCCACACAGGTCATTCCCCTTTGACTATTGGGCCGCTAAACTGGACACCTGGCCTGAATTGGCCCAATATGCCTTACAGGAGCTCGCTTGCCCAGCTGCAAGTGTGCTATCGGAAAGAGTCTTCAGTGCAGCTGGATCAATCCTGACAGAAAAAAGGACGCGTCTGTCAACCCAAAATGTGGATGATCTAACCTTCATTAAAATGAACCATGCATGGGTTTCCAAGGATTTTGTCCCACCTTCCCCTGATGACACATAGGGTGACAGAAAAATGGCTTGCTTTGGTCCACCTTTTCCTGGTACACCTATTTCGCCTTTTGCATCAGCTGAATGTCCAACATCAACATATGCCACTTTCTAAAACTCCCTGTGCTGCCTCCCCCCCCATGGCCGGGGTCACCACCTAGCGCACGACACCGTGCGAGTGCCGTTGCCCTGGACAGGTGGGTAGGCCGACTCTTGGGCGCGGGCACTGGCACAGGGTCCCTCATAGTGCAATCAAGTGTCTCTGACGGTGGTGGTGCACACCCGCCGTCAGACACACCGCTGTACTATGAGGGGCCCAGTGCCAGTACCGACGCCCACGAGTGGGCCCCCCTTGCGTGGGCAGGGCCCCAGCATTTGCAATCTTTACCTCTCCCTGCTCCTCCGCTGTGTAATCTGGGCCGTCAAATCCATACTGTGCCTGACACCGTCTGAGCCTGCCTCCTGATGTATAGACATATATTTTGAATGTGTACGCTATCCATACATGTTATCCGGGGATACGGTACCCTTTCTCACCTTTGTGCAATCACCTGCAAGCCATACTGGGCCTAACACCGTCTGAGCCTGCCTCCTGATGTATAGACATATATTTTGAATGTGTACGCTATCCATACATGTTATCCGGGGATACGGTACCCTTTCTCACCTTTGTGCAATCACCTGCAAGCCATACTGGGCCTAACACCGTCTGAGCCTGCCTCCTGATGTATAGACATATATTTTGAATGTGTACGCTATCCATACATGTTATCCGGGGATACGGTACCCTTTCTCACCTTTGTGCAATCACCTGCAAGCCATACTGGGCCTAACACCGTCTGAGCCTGCCTCCTGATGTATAGACATATATTTTGAATGTGTACGCTATCCATACATGTTATCCGGGGATACGGTACCCTTTCTCACCTTTGTGCAATCACCTGCAAGCCATACTGGGCCTAACACCGTCTGAGCCTGCCTCCTGATGTATAGACATGTATTTTGAATGTGTACGCTATCCATACATGTTATCCGGGGATACGGTACCCTTTCTCATCTTTGTGCAATCACCTGCAAGCCATACTGGGCCTAACACCGTCTGAGCCTGCCTCCTGATGTATAGACATATATTTTGAATGTGTACGCTATGCATACATGTTATCCGGGGATACGGTACCCTTTCTCACCTTTGTGCAATCACCTGCAAGCCATACTGGGCCTAACACCGTCTGAGCCTGCCTCCTGATGTATAGACATATATTTTGAATGTGTACGCTATCCATACATGTTTTCCGGGGATACGGTACCCTTTCTCACCTTTGTGCAATCACCTGCAAGCCATACTGGGCCTAACACCATCTGAGCCTGCCTCCTGATGTATAGACATATATTTTGAATGTGTACGCTATCCATACATGTTATCCGGGGATACGGTACCCTTTCTAACCTTTGTGCAATCACCTGCAAGCCATACTGGGCCTAACACCGTCTGAGCCTGCCTCCTGATGTATAGACATATATTTTGAATGTGTACGCTATCCATACATGTTATCCGGGGATACGGTACCCTTTCTCACCTTTGTGCAATCACCTGCAAGCCATACTGGGCCTAACACCGTCTGAGCCTGTCTCCTGATGTATAGACATATATTTTGAATGTGTACGCTATCCATACATGTTATCCGGGGATACGCTACCCTTTCTCACCTTTGTGCAATCACGTGTAATCCATACTGGGCCTGAGAACGGCTGGCGAGCTGTTAAGCAAGCTATAGCACCTGTGGTTTGCACACGTAAGTTTTTCATTTTTTCAGGAATGACAGTTAGGCCTAATTCCGGAACTGCGGTTGACCTGCACTTACTGGGAAATCAGCGTTCGCGGGTAATAATTGTAATCACAGATCCCCATCACTAACGTTATTCAGCGGGTTATCTTCACCTGTAAGCGACAAACGCTGGCCTTTTCAGTGTAGCGCACATGCAGCCACGGACATGTAAGGGCATGACACACCAGTTATTGGCCAATCTCATGTGCCAGAGCCTCACGTGTCCCTCTAGTAAGCCGGACTCGGACCGCGGGGCATGACGGAGTCTCGTTCGTTAACGGAAATAAGCTTGCAATCTGTGTATCTTTTCTGTAGCTTGCATGGTTCAGGTTTCCCAGGTGGAGTCGAATTAAACTGTAGGCTCCACTCCTGGTGGTGCCCTTCTGGACATTCCTTTAAGGTTCAGCTTTGCAACTATACTGCCCACGTAAAACAAACACTTTGCCTTCATCAACGCTGTTTGGAGGGTCATGACTCGTGGGAATAACGCCGCCCAATCAGTTAACCTGCTAGAGAGATCCTTCGTTGCTCCCAAGCATGACATCACACTCCCTAGGAGGAAGGTAATGCCACTGTGGCGACCGTACTCCTGGGGGCGACACAAGTGCACTGATGCCCAGCCACTGCTCGATGAATCTGCTGGTACATTGACCCAGACCACTACATTCCCCTCGCACGCTACACGGCCTGAATCTGACCCTGATGAAACTCAGGTTACCCTTCCCATATACAGTTCCATCTTGCACGGTGACAAAGAGGAAGCTGCAGATGAAAGTGCAGGTTCGGCCCACCCGCCATCAGACACACCACCGTACTATCAGGGGCCCTGTGCCAGTGCCGTCGCCAACGAGTGGGCCCCCGCTGCTTGCTCAGGATCACAGCACTTGCAAGGTTGAAATACTGTGCAGTGAGATGGAAGATGGGGACGACGAGGAGTCCAGACTAGTACAGGGATTCCCTAGCGAGGAGACTTATTTGATTGTTTTCAATGTTGGGACAGCAATTTTTGGGGAGCACGTTACTCTGGAGAATGATAGATGGGGCCCACCATACACTGGAACATTCCAAAGGTGGACATCAGACACTGGAGCAGCATTTACAGGGCCCATTATACACTAGAGCATTAGAAATGGGGCCCATTATGTTTGGAGCATTATTTGGGCCCATAACACAGTGGAGCTTCATCCATGGGGACCAACATATACTGTAGCATTATGTGGAGCTCATCATATACTGTTTCAAACATTATATGGGACCAATGATTCTGTATGGAGAAATAGATGGGCCTCGTCATGAGATGTAAAAAGTGAAGTATTTTTCATTGTACTATACCGCTATTTCTCTGCCGTATCGGAGCATGATGAGTTGTGGTATATGTTAAAGGGGCGCTCTTTTGCCCAGGGCACATGAAAACCTGGAGCCAGCCCTCCCCCCCCACAACTTTAGCCAAATAACCCCCATTTTTCAGTGCGTAACTTGTATTATGAAGTTAATTAAGGTTGACAAGCTTAAGTAAGAAGAATTGATGCTTTTGGCATTCAAATGGGCACTGTAGGTGTGTTTCCTGTCCTCCTCTCACTGCCGACTTTTATACCCCATTGACTTACATTGGGTTTCGTGTTTCGGGACGACCCCGACTTTTCCCTATAATCGGACGATCTTGCTCGACCCGACTTTTAGAAAAGTCGGGTTTCACGAAACGAAACTCGACCCTAAAAAACCAAAAGTCGCTCAACTCTAATGTTGAGCTTAATCGTCTATGGAGACAGCGCAAAAGACTCTTCATTCAGAAGGGCTTGATCTTGCGCAATTCCCTGGACCCTGGTTCAGGTGAAAGATTACATCAGATTCTAATCCCACGGCAAGATGCAAGATTTGTTCTCGATGCCTACCATGACCAGTCTGGGCACTTTGGCGTACACAAAACTGAAACTACCATACGCCAATGCTTCTATTGGATTGGGATGCGTTCAGATATAGAGAATTGGTGTAGCGCATGTTCAGCTTGCAATCTCACTAAAGCTGGTAAGAAAGATGCCAGAGCTCCTCTTCATCCAATCCATTCTCAGAAACCTAATGAACTAGTTGCTGTTGATCACATGAAGCTATTTCCAACTCGTTCGGGCTACACGTATGCCCTTACCATGGTGGACCACTATACTAAGTGGATTGCCGTTATACCGGTGAAAGACCTTACAGCTCAGACTACAGCTATCACCTTCTACCATGAATATGTGAGACATTACAGTTACCCTGAGGCAGTCCTCACAGACCGTGGACCTGCCTTTGAGTCCCAACTATTTCAAGAACTCTGCCAATTCCATGAGTGCAAGTTCAGCTAAGAACCACTGCATATCATCCACAAGGGAATGGCCTTTGTGAGAAAGTCAACCAGACCTTCATCAATATGCTGCGAACTGCATCTGTTACCAAACACGCTGAATGGCCTCAACTATTTGATGAGCTAATGGAAACCTACAACAATACTGTCCATTGTTCTACCGGCTACTCGCCATATTACTTGATGTTTGGAAGACAAGGTCAACTCCCAAAAGATCGTGCTTTGGGAATCCAGGTTCCCGATGTGATCAATCCCCTGCCTAAAACTGATTGGGTCTCAGAGCATCAGCGAAGAATACATGAACCCCAGCAGATCGTTGATCACCGCATGGGCAAAGCTCACCGTCAACAGGAAGAGAGCTACAATCAAAGAACTAATGCTTCCCCACTTCACCTTGGAGACAAAGTGTTGCTAAAGAAGTGCCACCATACAGGCAAACTCGATTCTCTGTAGGAAACAGAGTCCTACACAATTACAGCTATCATATATCTGGAGTCCGATGTTTATGAAGTGAAGAAACCCGGAATGGCCCCACAAACGGTGCACAGAAACCGCATGAAGTTATGTACAAAAGAGGATCCACTGGTGAGGTCCTCACCTCCTCCACAAATCATGCCGGTTTACACACCAAATCCTACCTTGGAGTCACCACCCAGACAACCCACGGTGGAAGAGTCTTCTTTCATCTACCAATTTATCCTCCCGTGCTATCAATATGTCCCTGTCTCGATTCCTGCTCCAGTTGTTGCTCCTTTGCCAATCCCACCTGAACCAGCAGAGTGTTTCAATCCTGCTCAAAAAGAAGATGAAAGGTTGAGGGGTTCAGAGCGAAGCACAAAGGGAACACTTCCAGCCCGCTACAGAGACTAAAAAAAAATAAATAATATCCTGTTTCATATGTATGGCTAGTTAGCTAGTCAGTTTAGTAATGTTTACGCCTCTGCACCTAGATAATACCGTGCACTTTGCTTGTTGTTTGCATTATTTTCCTATGCAGCCGTGGACTTATTATGGACTGGTGGTTGCCACTAAATTGCCTTTCCAGAGCCTTTCATGTGGACGATAGTATATTGCGGAAAGAGACTTTTATTCACACTGGCACTTCCACCTTCATGTTTTGCAGATGTTTATTGCATATTGTTCTCCCATATATTTTAGCATGATTGCCTTGGTGTTGCTTTACATTACCTGTATATTTCCTTCTTTGGTAGTCCACCACTCACATAGTCGCCGAGAACAGCTTATCTCCAGAGGAGAAGTATGTAGTGACCCAGTCCAGAGTGTGTCTATCCCTTTAAGTAATACTGAATTGTGAGTAGCTTCTGTACACTACTGCTCACTCTCTAACTGGCTCGCTACATTATTTGTGAGCTGTAATTCTCCATTTCTAATTACCTTCATTTTAGATGCAATGCATTTCTTGTTTGCTGTGTTCTGTCACCATCTAATGGTGAAAGTGTACAATAACTGAATTATTGTTTTGTAAGGATCTGAGATGTGAATTCGGTCTCCTATTGGCCAGCTCCTAGTCACATGGTCAAGGGGAGGAGCTGTTCTTCCAGGCAAGTCTAGAATGTTCTTGAGTCTGAGGGATGCCTTCAGGGAGAGCAGAACACACGTGGAGGAGGGTTTTACCTCAAGATCTCCTGCAGGCGTAAAAGCCTGAGTTCCCTCTAACCTATACAAACATCATTCAATTTCAGACAGGATTCACCACATCTAAAGTATTGCTGACAGGATTCACCTCATGTAAAGTATTGCTGACAGGATTTACCACATCTAAAGTCTTTATGACAGGATTCACCACAGTTTCTACATTCACCTATAAGTACTTGTGCACATGCCATGACACACTGTGGAGATAACCCCAAGTACAGGTCTGTAACCTCTAGTTGCTGTGTCTACCTCCCTCTGCAAAATACCAAAAGACACTGTCCAGTGTTCTTAAAGCTCCAGACCCCAATCACATCTCAGTGTGAACTGTAATTACCTTGGACTACCCATGAGAGAGAGACTGTTCCTTATTTGTTCCAAGTTATAATTCCCGTTCCTGCTGAAGTAAAAGCAACTGTGTATATATCTTAATAAATCACCCAATTGCCACATAAACAATATATAAGCTCAAAAATTGCAATCAATATCCACCATCTGGTGGCTAAATTAAAGCCCCAAATCATATGAGCGTCAAACCAACAGTATTAAAAATTCCAATTTTATTAATTATCAATTATAAAATATTTGCATAGATACACAAGAGTACAAACTAGTGACAGACTGACTCCTCCAAATTTGCATGTGTTGCTCCATAGCAAGTGACATGACACTCAACAAGTACTTAATGCTTGAAATTATAAACCTGCATGTTTTGAATACCCCAGAGTGCACACTGCTTTGTAAACACAATAGCCCAATGAAACCACTCATAGGGAATCATAGCAGAGAAACAAGCACATTAGACCCTTTTGACAATGCCTCCAACCACTACAAAGATTCTCCACCAGAGATATACCTTGTGGGGGCCTCAAAGAGGTATAAAGTACCCTGCATGTCATTCATCATTTGACAAAGTATACATTTTGAGCAGCCATGTACACATTACCTGGATCCCAGCAGCATGTGAAGATGGACTAGGAGCCCTGTCACCCGACCCCGACGCGCACGTTTCGCCCTGCTTCCTAGGGGGGCGTGTCCGGGCAGAGTGTGTGTGTTACCGATCATGAATTTAAATGTACCATATTTGTGCCGAATTTTCTGTTTGATGATCATATTCCGAACATATTCTCTCATCTCTAATAATAATGTCCCCCATTGTGGCACCATATACAGTAATAATGTTCCCCACCCTTTTTCTCATGCAGCAATAATGTCTGATTCTGGACACAATATATTAATTATTCATCCCACTGTAGTCACAAGACCCTACCTTTTTGGTCACAAGATAGTAATAAAGTCTCTTATTATTTCCCCAATACAGTAATAATATCTTCCATTCATGGTCTCCATACATTAAAAATGTCCACAATTCTGGCCCCAAACAGTAATAATATCCCTCATTCTGGCCCCCCATACAGTAATAATTTCCCTCAATCTGACCCTCAAACAGTAATAATGTCCCTCATTCTAGCTCCTATTCAGTAATAGCGTCCACCATTCTGGCTCCTATTCAGAAATAATTTCCTTCATTCTGGCCCCAATATTCAGTAATAATGTCTAGTGATGAGCGAACCCACTCGCCCGAGTATCACTGTACTCGGTGAGCACCGATCATTTCCAGGATTACTCGGCGGAAAAGCGGGTCTCCACCCTGCATTTTTGGCGGTCTTTAGAGACCCAATCAACATGCAGGGATTGTCTGCCAGGAACTGTAATGCCGCAGCCATCTTTGTTGTGGTCTTGCAGTGATTGGCTGGCCGCACAACATCACCGCAAAACACTCCAGTAAGAGCAACGGTCCAAACGATAGCACTCACATCGTCTTAAAAGAATTCTCTTGATCCAGTAGTACAAAAGGCATAAAAATGGTTGAACACAAAAGCACAAAAATTAAAAATGCAGAAAATAAATTTTCCCAGCACTCCCAAACAACATGTTTCAGACCTACACTGTCCTTTGCCAAGCCAAAGTTGCTCCATAAAGCAATTCTTTTAAGATGATATGAGTGCTAGCTATCGTTTGAACTGTTGATATTCAGAGAATATTTGAAGATGTTTTTCATGTGAAGCAAAATCTACTTGAAAATCCATATAATAAAAACTTATTAGTGATGAGCAAACGTGCTCACCACTACTCGTTACTCGCCCGAGTATCACTGTACTCGATGTACTCGGTGCGCACCGAGCATTTCCGGGATTACTCCGTGGGAACTCGGGTCTCCACCCAGCATTTTTGGTGGAATTTAGAGACCCAATCACGCTACAGGGGTTGTCTGCCAGGAACTGTAATGCCGCAACCATCTTTGTTGTGGTCTTGCAGTGATTGGCTGGCCGCACAACATCATCAGGGGTATGAGAGACCGGACGCGGCCCTGCTCGGCGCATTCAGCTTCGGATTAAGCTAGTGTAGGGAGAGCTGCTGCTGAGATCGGGTCAGATTTGGGGATTACTTAGTCAGTGTGGGGTCTACCATCCTAAACTACTTAAATCCAGTTAAACCAACAGTCCTTCTAAGGACTAATTCTGGAGTATATAAGTTGAAGTGTTAGGTAGGCAGGGGAGTGTGCATCGCTCTATACATATCAGTGCAAGGCCTGTAGGCACTGTATGTGTGTATATAGATATCATTGCATACATCAAGAGGGTCCATTCCATTACTGTCTGCTCCTGCTACCTATAGCATATATTGACCATATAGACCTAGCCCCAGGTATGATTGGCTAGTAAAAAATTTTTTTGCCAAGTTAATAGAGATTATTTTATTCCAAAGCTTCCAGAGCCCTTTTTTTTCTCCATTTGCTTTTTGACAGTGCACAATACAGCCAGATACTTTACCTAGCACAGCGTGAAAATCCAACAATTTTAAAGGGGTCCCCAAAAATCACATTTGAGTGCGCAGAAAAATCTGTCATGTTTTTAGTGTCTTACATAATTTCTTGATACCATTTTGCTGAAACCCCAAAAAATACATACAGGCCATATATTTTACAGTGTGGTATATCTGTGACAAGCCTCATGCATTCGTGTGCTAAATATTTGGGCATTTTAGGCCTAAGTTCCATTTTTTTGCAGTCTGTTACTCTAGTTATATGCAGCACTATTTTGCAGACCCCCAAAAAATACAGGCCACATATTTTGCAGTGTGGTATCTCCATGACAGGCCTCATATATCTGTGTGCTCCAAGTTTGGTCATTTTACGCCGGTATTCCGGTGTTTTTCCTGTCTGTTACTGTAGTTATATACAGCACTATTTTGCATAAAAAAAGATACAGGCCACATATTTGGCAGTGTGGCATCTCTGTGACAGGCCTCATATTTCTGCATGCTCCAAGTTTGGGCATTTTAGGCTGGTACTGTAGTGTTTTTTCTGTCTGTTACTCTAGTTATATACAGCATTATTTTGCATTAAAAAAATAAAAAAACAGGCCACATTTTTGGCAGTGTGGCATCTCCGTGACAGGACTCATATATCTGCATACTCCAAGTTTGGGGATTTTAGGCCGATATTCTAGTGGTTTTCCTGTCTGTAACTCTAGCTCTATACAGCATTATTTTGCATAAAAAACTAAAAAATACAGGCCACATATTTGGCTGTGTTGTATCGCTGTCAGATGTCTGATGTATTTGTGGCCTACAAATTGTGGCAATTCAGGCCTACATTCCACTGTATTTGCTGTCTATTACCCTAGTTCTGTATACTCTTTTGGGGTAAAAAATTAAAAACTACAGGCCACATATTGAACAGTCTGGTATCGCTCAGACCTCTGATGTATTTCTGGCCTACAAATTGTGGCAATTCAGGCCTAATTTCTACTGTATTTGCTGTATGTTACCCTTGTTCTCTACACTATTTTGGGGTAAAAAATTAAAAAATACAGGTCACATATTTGGCATTGTGGTATCGCTGTCGGACGTCTGATGTATTTGTGGCCTACATATTGTGGCAATTCAGGCCTACATTCCACAGTATTTGCTGCCTGTTACCCTAGTTCTGTACACTATTTGGGGGTAAAAAAATTAAAAAATACAGGCCACATATTGAACAGTCTGGTATCGCTGTCAGACGTCTGATGTATTTGTAACCTACAAATTATGTCAATTGATGCCTACATTCCACTAATTTGCTGTCTGTTATCCTAGTTCTGTACACAAATTTGGGGTAAAAAATAAAAAAAATACAGGTCACACATTGAACAAGCTGGTATCGCTGTCAGACGTGTGATGTATTTGTGGCCTACAAATTGTGGCAATTCATGCTTACACGCCACTGTATTTGCTGTCTGTTACTCTAGTTCAGTACACTATTTTGGGGTAAAAAATTAAAAAATACAGGCCACATATTGAACAGTCTGGTATCTCCATCAGACACCTCATCTAGCTGTAGGCTACAAACTGTGCTTTTGAGGCTTCCATTCACCTTTTGTTGCTGTGTGTTACCGTAGTTCTCTACACTATTTAGGGCTTAGTGGTCGAAATACAGGCCGAGGCCACATACTGAAAAGTGTGGTATCTTGGTAAAAATGCTTCTGTTTCAAGTTGCTATGGCTGATTCATGACTGTCTTAAATGCTCCAATTACTACCACCATCATCATCTTCTGCCTAGAGGCAGTCACTGCGCAGATAGAAAGTCTAAGGAGCAGAGGGTGAATGCTTGGGCGGTGTTGTACTCTGTCTCTGGATTATGAAGGCGAAATCTTCTAGATTAAATTCTAGATTAAATCATGACTGGAAGAGCCAGAGCAAGAGCATGTGGAAGAGCACGGGGCCAGGACTCGCAAGTGCTGAAGCCTGGTGTTCCTGGGCCAAATTCTGGAAATCCATCAACTACTAATACTGAACTGGTTGGATGAGGATGTCAAAAAGGAGCTCCTGCATTTTCTATCACAGAAGCTAGAGATTTTGACATTTCGGCTATATTTCAAGAGGTGTCAATTGGAGAGCGTGGTGGGCGTAGATTCTACACCACCACCTGAGCTGCAGCCTCACCACCACAAAAGCTGCCGAACCCCCCAACCTTCTGTCTTTTCAACATTATCCTGTAGAATGTAAGTCCACAAAGACAGGGTCCTCTCCCCTCTGTACCAGTTTGTCATTGTAAATTTGCTTACTGCAAATGAAATCTATTACTTTGTATGTAATCCCTTCTCATGTACAGCACCATGGAATTAATGGCACTATATAAATAAATAATAATAATAATATTATATGGGTGTTTCCACTAGACAATCCATCCAACATGTTATTGAACCAAAATCTTGTTTTCCTGACAACTTTGTTCAGCTGTGCACAAACTATGTCAAATTTGTAGCTAGACCCCAATGGGTCTTGTCACAGTATCATGTTATCTACAGTCCACAGATGTTATCTAGATCCCTAATCGCACTTCTACTTTATCAGCATGATTATTTAATAGGAAAAGCACGTGGTATTGATGGAGCTGTTGTTTTCTTGCCAAAGAAACTCAGTAAGATCAATGAGGTGGTTATCCACACAAGGAATGGAGAAATAGTAAAGATGTCTGGAACTGTCAAGCCTGCATCCCCTGTTTCTCAGGGGAAGGAATAGGGGAACAGAAAGGCTCCATTATCCAAGAAGAGGGGCGTGTTTAGACAGGGAACCTGGCCGTAAGCTGAAGAGAAAAAACCGCAAAGCAGGAGTGAGTTCCCAGCTGTCAGCATCTGAGCAGCAAGGGGGGGCAATGCACTACGCACCCGAAGCGCCGATGCTGCGATGAACTGCAGCAGACAGACCCGGTGACTTAGAGGTAGGGGGCCAGTTTAAGAGAAAGCGGACACGACAGCAGAGATTTTTGGCATGGACAAGCAGTGCATATTAAGCTGAGCAGCGTGCTCCATCCTTAGAGCACTGGCGCTGCAAAGGACTGTTCCCGTTGGCTCCTACCACTAAAAGCGGTACTGCCAGAGAGGGAGGCGTCGTGTGCCCAGTGACTGCCAGAGTGAGGCGCCGTGTGCCCAGTGACCGCCAGAGAGCAAAGCGCCGTGCGTTCGATGACCGTGATTACAGTGCACGAGCGCAGTAGAGAGAGCCAGTTCATCCCACGTGTTCAGCATGGATAACCAATAATTATAAGGCTCAGAGGAATGACAGAGGACGTTGGTAGTGTCAGCAAGGTACTCCCTCAGCATTTTCCCAAACTTTGCACTCCTTGTTAAAGTCCCCCGAGCCTCAGGGCCAGGGCAATGGGAGGGTCTGAGAAAACTCTTACCGAACTTTGCCAGTGTTCCACTGCCTCTGCTGGATTGGAGTTGTGTCTCTCTCACCTGTACTCCTTGATTGGCCAACGAACTGTGACCTCTGCTGCCAGCTTTTTTAGATGGGAATTTTTTTTAATAATAAGAAGGGCCCTCTGGTCCTCCAACATTTTAGTACACCTGTCTGCCTCTGGAATAAGAGATATATAGTTCTCCTTGTAGCGTGGGTCTAGACGTGTCACCAATCAGTATTGCCTGTCACCCAAAATTTTGAGAATGCGAGGGTGACGGGAAAGGCAGGGTAACATAAACTCAGCCATGCGTGCAAGACTGCAAACAGTGAATACTTCCGTGTCCTCACCAAGAGGACAACTGATCATGCGCTCCTCCTCCTTGTCCTCAGGCCTCCACGACTTTCGACTAACCTCAGTAATATCATTGTAAATACATCATTGTAAATACATTATTGTAAATACACCCCTGTAGCTTTTATCTCCCCCACCTCATTGTTGATTGTAAGTTGTCACGAGCAGGATCATTTTTTGGGGGTTTAATTATTGTTATTGCTGTTACTAAGTGTAGATTGTTAGCTGTCATGAGCAGGGTCGTTTTATTTTGGTTTAATTATTGTATTATTGTTATCGTTGTTACTTAGTACTGTTGTGTTTGAAATTTAAACTGTAAATATTTTGCCACTATATAAATAACTATAAATATTAATATTAGAACACAGAGAAGCAGGATGGAGATGTTAATTATGGTGTCATTGCCACTCACCATCTTGGTGGATTCCTCAAAGTTTTGGAGGATGGTACATTTGTCTGACATCCATGTCCACTCCTGAGATCTTATATGTGAAGTCAGAACTGAATACCGATGGCCTTGTTGAAGCTAGTAGTCACCAACTGCCCTCTTCTGCGCACAAATCCTTTCCAACATCTGCAGTGTAGAGTTCCAATGCCTGGGAACATCACACACCAGTCGGTGAGTCAGAAGCTGCAAATGCTGCTGAAGCACGGCAAGAGCAGATGAAGCTCTAGCTGACTTTCTAAAATGGGTATGCAGAGCGTCATACTTTTCCTAGCAGATCTGGCAGCTCCATGTCGCTTTTCAGAAAACGTTGAACAATGAGGTTAAGCACATGGGCCAGGCATGGCACATGTGTGAGCTTGCCTAGATACAGAGCAGCCACCGGGTCCCAGCCATTGTCACACATGATCATGCCTGGCTGTAGGTTCGGCGGTGTCAGCCACAGATCTGCCTGCTCTTTCAGAGCTGTCCACATCTCTTGATCATTGTACGGTTTGTCACCTAAGCATATTAGCTTCAGCACAGCCTGTTGCCGCTTGGATGAGGCAGTGCTGCAGTGCTTCCAGCTTGTGACTGATGTGCTACTTTCGGAGATGGAGGCTGAAGAGGACGTGAAGAAGGAGGAGGAGGTGCAGGAGCTGTAGACTGTGGGGGCAACTCAGAATGATGTAGGGCCCACAATACTCGGGGTTGGGAGGACATGCACCATCCCAAGGTCGCACTGGGTCCCAGCTTCCACTATGTTAACCCAGTGTGCCGTCAGTGAGATGTACCATCCCTGACCACAAGCACTTGTCCACTTGTCTGTGGTTAGGTGGACTTTCCCAGCAACAGCATTGTGGAGGGCACGGGTAATGTTGTGGGACACGTGCCTGTGTAATGCCGGGACGGCACACCGGGACAAATAGTCCCGCATGTTCAGGGCGTCGGGGTGATCCTCGACTCTGCCCTCTCTTTCAAGCTACATATCCAATCCCTTGCCTCCTCCTGTCCACTACAATTCAAAAACATTTCCAGGATTTGTACATTCCAAGAAACTGCAAAAATGTTTGTGCATGCCCTCATGATCTCCCGCCTCGACTATTGCAACCTTCTACTCTCTGGCCTCCCTTCTAGCACTCTTGCACCACTCCAATCTATCCTAAACTCTGCTGCCCTAGTAATCAAACTGTCCCTCCATTATTCCCCAGCCTCTCTTCTCGGCCAGGCCCTTCACTTCCTGCCTATTGCCCAGAGGCTACAGTTCAAAACCCTATGACATACAAAGCCTTCCACAACGTGTCTCATCCATACATCTGTGACATGGTCTCCCAATGTCCGACTGGGTCATGGCTTCCTCTATGCTAACCCAGTGTGCCATCAGCAAGATGTACCGTCACTGCCCACAAGCACTTGTCCACGGTTAGGTGCACTGTTATGATTGAGTCACCGTAGGAGGCAAAAATAGAAATGCTAGCTAAGTCCAGAAAACCAGAGAAGTTGGCAGATATCGGATTGCAGACCCCTGAACCTATCAACACAACTAGCAGTAGCCGTGGGGGGCTCGATCACAGCCGGAGGACTACATAGCCTAAAGACAGAAAGGGAAATCTAAACTGCCCCAGAGCAGACCCCAAAGTAAAAGGCAGCCCCCCACATATAATGACGGTGAAGCAAGAAGAAAGAACAAAACACAGACAGAAAGATAGACTGAGCAAAGATGGGGCCCACGCTAGCTTAGATAGGAAAGGACAGGAAGGCTGCTGTCTGCAATCCGTGAAAACCCCTATGAAAATAAGAGCCAACAAACTGACAGTAAAAAAGGCCCTGAAGATGCTAGGCTTCAAAAAAGCTATGTCAGTACTCAGGAATATTCTGAAGACAGAGCAACAGGCAAAAGGAGATTCAGCTCACCCCAGCAGGGAATGGCAGAATCCAGAAAAGCAAGGAAAACAAAACACTAATGCAAAAAGGCAAAGCAGAAATCTTCGCTTTAGATGAGCAGGAATCAGACTGGTTTCCTAGAAGTCCACAGAGAAATCACCCGCAGGCCAGAAGGGCGTCGGCAGCCTTATATCCAGTCATTAACTCCACTCAGCCAGTCATCATCATCAGCCCCACGTGTTTGACAATCAGGCTCACTACCTTTCTTCACCAGAAGAGGGAGTTCCTCGGGCCTCAGTAGTGAAGGGGAAAATGAACTCACAACAGTGCACTTTCCCTGTAACAGCATTGTTAAGAGCTTGAGTAATGTTGTGGGGCACGTGCTTGCTTGTGTAATGTCATGATGGCAGATTGGGAGAAATTATGGCAGCTGGGGACTGAGTACCTTGTGACGGTCACCGCCATCAGGTTGCAGAACGCTTCCGTCTCCCACGAGCCTAAAATGCAACATTTCGAGCGCAAGCAGATGAGAAATGTGTGAATTTAGTACTGTGGCGTTGGCTGAACGCTGCACTGGGACAAGGACATGGACATGCTTGATAATGGTTGAGTTTGTGTGCAACTACAGATGCAGGGCAGGAGGCATCTTTGCTTGCACCATGGACAGGGGATTGGCTTGCACATATTACATCGGAATAAGCAGTGGTATCACCCGCAGACACTGTTCATGGAGCCTGGTGTTCAACCAACAAAGTCTTGGGCATTGCTGCCATCTGCCTGATCATGCTGGGGGTGGTTAGGCTGGTAGTTTTGCTACTCCTGCTGATGTGAGCATGGCCGGTGGTGCAAATTGTCTTTTTGGAGTTGTCGGCAGAGTCTTTAAAAAACAACCAGATTGTTAGGGGGACATTCAGTTTCTCCCTCTTCCACACCACCTCCTCACCTTGACCCCTGTCTTGATATTGGGATATTGGGGTGCGTTGTAATTCTTGGCAGCCCATCCACTCACTGCATAGGCAATAACAGTATAGGAGACCCACTGTTTAATAATGGCCCTTTAAGAATATTAATGCTGGCTGATGGACTTCTAAAAATAAGCTCTGTGACTTTAAGAGTCCCTCCTTCATAAATGAAACAAGATGTGTCTGCTTATGTGTCACACACCACATGGTCAGCTAGGGTTGTTAAATGCTACAATGACATTTCTCAGTGAATGAATTTGTATTGGTTGAAAGCAATGCTAAAGTTGAAAAATGCATAAAAAATGATGCGTGTGAACATAGCCCAAGTGGTGGAGGAACATTTTTGTTTTTGGTTAATTATTTATATACAAGTCATTAACCTGGAAAGGATGTTCCTTAACATATTTCCCAGCAACATCCATTTTGCTTTCGTTTTTGCATGTTTTTTGGTGCGCCTGTAAAAATGGCGTGAAACTCTGACAACATTGTTTAGAGCTGTGACCTAGGAGTCAGAAAGGCTTCCAGGGGCAGTTGCCATGATGTTCTCGTGTCATTTAAGCAGTGTTTCCATCATTTTCAGACGTTTTTAGACCTTAAAAGGACCCCCGGGGGGGATCAAGGTAAAAATGCTCAGGTCTCCCATAGACTTACTTTGGGCTCGTTGATCTGTCCAAGTACCCGATTATTTAAATTTGCTCGACCCAAACAACGAGCACCCGAGCATTTTAGCGCTCACCCATCACTAATAATGTCCAATAATGTCACTCATTCTGGCCCCCATTCAGTAACAATGTCCACCAGTCTGGCCCCCCTACAGTAATAATGTCCACCATTCTGACCCCCATACAGTAATAATGCCCACCATGACTTATGGATATGGGACGGACCCCCCCACTCCATCTTAAAACCACCAATAACTACAGTAAACCTAGGCACTAGAATAAATACACAACACATTATTTTGGTTGTCAAAATGGCCACAGCTTTATTTAAATCACAGGATTAATATAATCACAGTAGGAATCAGGTGAAGTGCTAGTGTATTGGGATTCACAAGTACTGTGATATCCCCAGCTGTCTGACATACAGAACCAGGACAGACAGCCATAAAGGGGCGGCACGCACTGGCTTGCCATTCAAGCAGAGCCAGTAAACTTTCAGGGCACCAATGACCCTATTATCCTCACTCCTGTGCTTAACCACTGTGCCCGCCCCTGATTGATGTTACCATTACAACGTCCTTGGGGCTGGCCACCAAAGCCGAGCCTGTTCACCACCATGAGGTTTTACATCCTCTATTAGTTAAAATGAGTCCACCTTAACTTGTCTGCAACTTCCTCCTGACTCCTAAACCGCCACCAGAGAGGCCATTTGACACCTTAAATGGACTCGACCCCCATCAACCATGCCTAATAAAGCCATCAACCATTTCTACAAGCTATGGAAAGACTGTGCACACAAGTAAAAAAAAAAAAAAAATTAAATTCCCAAGCTCCAACAGATTAATTTTATCAATGCCATGCTACCAAGTTATGATCGATAATACGGTAACTACAGCAAAATAACAGTTGCTAAACATCCTGCAATGAGGATCCCATAATGGGGAATGTGGAAAGTAAACCATAATTAAGGTCATAGCCACAATCTGAACACCTGTATAATGACATCTGTCATGCCTCAAAAAACTATTATACCGCATGTATTGTAGCCAGCTCTAATAATTCACCAATTCACAGATTTTAGTTCTAGAAACCACCATTATTTATAGAAGCTGTGCAGTAAAATTTCTTAAACCCACTATCACTACCCGAAAAGTGATGTACATATCAATAGAAAGATATTATAAATAGGGAGTAATTGAAAACTATACCGAATATAACATCGACATTATAACCGACCATAAAATAACGTTCAGAATATCTGGAAATAGTAATTTAGATAAACCTAAAGTAGAAAAAGTCTACAAAGGCATTATTAATAACCCTGCCACGCCATTGTTAATTGTTTTTCATGCACTTGATAACAATTACTGTTGACCTCTCCAACAGGGTCAAAGGCATTGGGAATAGGCAAATTGCCCTTCATGTTAATGCACTTGATTACTTTACCCTTAGCTGCTCCCATTGGCTCAAGGGCATCAGGAATAGGCATACTGCCCTTTGTGTTAATGCACTAGATTATATCCTTAGCCGCTCCCATTGGCTCAAGGGCATCAGGAATAGGCATACTGCCCTTTGTGTTAATGCACTAGATTATATCCTTAGCCGCTCCCACCAACTCAAGGGCATCAGGAATAGGCATATTGCCCTTCATGTTAATGCACTTGATTACTTTACCCTTAGTCACTCCCACTGACTCAAGGGCACACAGATTAGGTATACTGCTCTTCAGTTTCATGCACTAGATAACTGCATTGTCCAGACGACAACCTTGAATGAAACATGGTTTGGTCAATATAAACAGTCAAAAACCGTGCCTCGGCATTCTCAAGTCACATGAAAAAAGAGAGGGTCCTTGAAGCTATAGATTGTATTTAAAAGCATGCCTACCTTGTTCTCTTCTCCCCTCCAGCCGCTGTTCCTGGCTCAGAGGAGCCAATTTATTCTGTAGGCATGCAAAATATGATTGCCATGACCCCAGGGACTTTACCCTAACAGGGTCCTATAAAATATAAATGCTTCTGGAGACCAGGGGGCCATACCGTGATGGTCACCCCTCCATATCAGGGGGCCATACCCAAGATGGTCACCCCCTCCACACCAGGGGGCCATACACGAGATGGTTACCCTCCACACCAGGGGGCCATACCTGAGATGATTACCCCTCAAAACCAGGGTGCCATACCTGAAATGGTTACCCTTCCAAACCCGGGGGGGGGGTCATACTGTGATGAACACTCCCCCAAACCAGAGGTCCATACTTGATATATTTACCACTACTGACCAATTTAGAAATAACTTCAAGGACCCACTAAAAGGAAAACAAATAACTGTTTTTTTTTTTATTTTTTAAATTTTTAATTCATGTTCTTATTAACCCCTTACCTACAAATGACGTAATATTCCGTCCATGTGACCATGGACCTAATTACCATGGATGGAATATTACGTCATCGCTGATCGCGGCCGAGTGTCAGCTAATTATCATAGCTGACACCCGGCACAATGTGTCAGGGGCGGTCACGGACCGCCCCCGACACGTTAACCCCTTGCACACCGCTATCAAACACGATCGCGGTGTACCGGGGGTTAAAGGGAAGCATCGGCAGGGAGGGGGCTCCCTCCGTGCTTCCCTGAGCCCCCCACAGCAGCGCAATGTGCAGCGCTGCTGCGGGGGGCTCCTTTCTTGCAGGTCCCCGGATCCAAGATGGCGACGGGGACCTCCGGGGGCCTGCAGGAAGCTGGCTTCCTCAGTGCCTGCAAAGCGCAGGCATGAGGAAGCCTGTGCAGTGCCTGTGACAGATTGCTGATCTGTCACAGTGATCTGTGATGTGACAGATCAGCGATCTGTTACAGGACAGTGATGTCCCCCCTGGGACATTGTAATAAAGTAAAAAAAAAATAAAAAAAAGTGTAAAAATAATTAAAAAAAAATCGCCAAATAAATTAAAAAAAAAAAAAAATATTCCCCAATAAATTCATTTTTTGGAAATAAAAAAAACAAAACAATAAAAGTACACATATTTGGTATCGCCGCGTCCGTAACGACCGGCCCTATAAAACTGTCCCAATAGTTAACCCCTTAAGCGAACCCCTTAAAAAATAAAAATAAAAAACGAAGCAAAAAATAATGATTTATTATCATACCGCCGAACAAAAAGTGCAATAACGCGCGATCAAAAAGACGCATATAAATATCCATGGTACCGCTGAAAATGTCATCTTGTCCCACAAAAAACGAGCTACCATACAGCATCATCAGCAAAAAAATAAAAAAGTTATAGCTCGCAGAATAAAGTGATGCAAAAATAATTATTTTTTATATAAAATTGTTTTCATTGCATAAAAGCGCCAAAACATAAAAAAACGACCTAAATGAGGTATCGCTGTAACCGTACTGACCCGAAGAATAAAACTGCCTTATAAATTTTACTGCACCCGGAACGGCGTAAACGCACCACCCAAAAGAAATTCATGAAACGCTGGTTTTTGTAAATTCTGCGTCCCAAAAAACGAAATAAAAAGCGATCAAAAAATGTCACATGCCCGAACATGATACCAATAAAAGCGTCAACTCGTCCCGCAAAAAATAAGACCTCACATGACTCGGTGGGTCAAAATATGGAAAAATTATAGCTCTCAATATGTGGTGATGCAAAAACTATTTTTACAATAAAAAGCGTCTTTTAGCGTGCGACAGCTGCCAAACATAAAAACCGCCATAAATAGTAAATCAAACCCCCCGTTATCACCCCCTTAGTTAGGGAAAAATAATAAAATTAAAAAAATGTATTTATTTCCATTTTCCCATTAGGGTTAGGGCTAGGGTTAGGGTAAGAATTGGGGGTTTCCACTATTTGCGCACATCAGGTGCTCTCCAAACGCAAC
The DNA here is from genome assembly GCF_039654945.1 of Dendrobates tinctorius. Taxonomy (NCBI): domain Eukaryota; kingdom Metazoa; phylum Chordata; class Amphibia; order Anura; family Dendrobatidae; genus Dendrobates; species Dendrobates tinctorius. The sequence continues at coordinate 25,978,330 of NW_027361754.1, read as the reverse complement.
ATGGCATCTGATCTCAATTCCAGCCAATTCTGCGTTGAAAAAGTCAAATGGTGCTCCTTCCCTTCTAAGCTCTGCCATGCACCCAAACAGTGTTTTACCCCCTCATATGGGGTATCAGCCTACTCAGGACAATTTGCAAAACAACGTTTGGGGTCCTATTTCTCCTGTTGCCCTTGGGAAAATAAAAATTTTGGGGCAAAAATATCATTTTTGTGGAAAAAAAAATGTTTGTTTTTTTCACGCCTGGGCGTTATAAACTTCTGTGAAGCACTTGGGGGTTCAAAGTTCTCACCACACATTTAGATAAGTTCCTTGGAGGGTCTAGTTTCCAAAATGGGGTCATTTGTGGGGGTTTTCCACTGTTTTGGTACATCAGGGGCTTTCCAAACGCGACATGGTGTCTGATCTCAATTCCAGCCAAAAAAGTCAAATGGCGCTGCTTGCCTTCCGAGCTCTGCCATGTGCCCAAATAGTCATTTACACCCACATATGGGGTATCAGCGTACTCAGGACAAATTGCACAATAACTTTTAGGGTCCTGTTACCCTTGGGAAAATAAAAATTGGGGGTGAAAAGATCATTTTGTGGAAAAAATATGATTTTTTAATTGTACCGCTGTACATTATAAACTTCTGTGAAGCCCTTGTGGGTTCAAAGTTCTCACCACATATCTAGATAAGTTCCTTAGGGGGTCTAGTTTCAAAAATGGGGTCACTTGTGGGGGGTTTCCACTGTTTAGGTACATCAGGGGCTCTCCAAACGCGACATGGCGTCCGATCAGAATTCCAGCCAATTTTGCATTGAAAAAGTCAAACGGCGCTCCTTCCCTTCTGAGCTCTGCCATGCGCCGAAACAGTGGTTCCCCCCCACATATCAGGTATCAGCGTGCTCAGGACAAATTGCACAATAATTTTTGCAGTCCAATTTCTCCTGTTACACTAGGTAAAATAAAAAAAATTGAACCTGAAGTAATTTTTTTTGTGAAAAAAAGTTAAATGTTAATTTTTTTTAAATATTCAAAAAATTCCTGTGACGCACCTGAAGGGTTAATAAACTCCTTGAATGTGGTTTTAAGCACCTTAAGGGGTGCAGTTTTTAGAATGGTGTCACTTTTGGGTATTTTCTATCATATAGACCCCTCAAAGTGGCTTCAAATGTGATGTGGTCCGTAAAAATAAAATGGTGTTGCAAAAATGAGAGATCGCTGGTCAACTTTTAACCCTTATATCTTACTAACAAATACAAATTTTGGTACCAAAATTGTGCTGATGTAAAGTAAACATGTGGCAAATGTTACTTATTAACATTTTTGTGTGCCATATCTCTGTGATTTAAGGGCATAAAAATTCAAAGTTGGAAAATTGCAGAATTTTCAAAATTTTCGCCAAATTTCCATTTTTCTCATAAATAAACGCAAGTTATATGAATGAAATTTTACCACTAACATGAAGTACAATATGTCACGAGAAAACAGTGTCAGAATCACCGGGATCCACGGAAGCGTTTCAGAGTTATGACCTCATAAAGGGACAGTGGTCAGAATTGTAAAAATTGGCCCGGTAGTTAACGTGCAAACCACCCTTGGTAGTGAAGGGGTTAAAATAAACATAAAATAAACATCAAAGCATAAATAACATTAACACGCTGGGGGGAGTCCTTGAAGCTCCCAAATCTGGTGATTACCAAACATAAAATGTACCAATTATTCCCAGCCGTTACCCCACTAGCTCGGGAGCACCATAGCCACAAGGGTTCCAATGTTAACTTGAATTTCCTGGGGATCCAACAAACCTGCTCCTCTACAGCAGTTACAGACAGACTCTAATCACCAGAAGCACATAAATGGTAAGAAATATGTTGGTCTAATATAAGCTGCCTGTAGCCATAGGTGTGTGTGCAGAAAACTGCAAGTTCTGTATCCTAGTCACTCTACTACATACAATTACAATAGACGAGAGAACAGGGCTGAAAACTGGGCCCATGATGTGTTTTCCAGAGCAATGTGCAGCATCACTCTAGGAGTGCCCACTCACTGCCCGCCATGTGCTGAGTTATTAGTGCCCACTCACTGCTCGCCATGTGCTGAGTTATTAGTGCCCACTCACTGCCCGCCATGTGCTGAGTTATTAGTGCCCACTCACTGCCCGCCATGTGCTGAGTTATTACTGCCCACTCAAATGTGCCGAGTTACTCCCCGATTATTTATTTTACACATGATAAAACATAATCCATTCAGGCCTGTGCTATCCACCATCTTAGGTAATATAAAATAAGCTCTTGGTGGGTATACTCTGATTATGCAACATACGAGGGGGAGGACTAAAGGCAGCAATAGCTACAGAAATCAAGCACTAAGCTGGAAGTCATGTCCAGATTATATGTACAGCCAGGAAAATGACCTTGGGACACAGGATGTCTATACCCAGCATGATCTGTATATAGCAGAGTGAGGAGTGATATCATGTATGCAGACCTGTGGTACAGGTGAAGTATACAGCACAGGAATAGAGCCTTTACACATATATCACATATAGTGAGTAACATGGTTACACTGGATCTGCACACCCAGCCTCACAGTATGTAACAGAGATGAGGTCACATACAGATCATCAGACTCCATCACTGGGAAGGGGGGATAATCAGCACACAGCAGGGTCAGTATACAGTGCACTAACATGAAGTGCAGCCTCTCATCATCATACATATACCATCCCCCGACTGCTCCTCTCACCAGTGTCTCAAATACATGGGACTGCCCAGCTCCACCATAGTAATGGCAGACACTGTATGTGTCCCTGCTTTGTCCTATCATACATATACCCAGAATTCATGAAGACTCTGTATAATACAGCAGTAATGTGGTATATCAGAAATGTCTGCAGGGAGGTCACACAAAAGCTGCCTCTGCAATAAGTGAGGGAACATGGCAGCTAAATGAATTTCTGAGGTAATCTTGATCCCAGATATGATGTAGTCGCTGATTCTACCCTAGTACACACCACACAATGTCTGAGGTGAATGCAGAGTAGCATATCAAACATGTCTGCAGGGAGGTCACACAGAACTTGTCTCACAGTCTGTGAGGAAAATGCAGCATGCACATGAGGGACATGGCAGCTGCATGAATTGCTGAGGTAATATTGATCCCATACATAATGTAGGAGCGGATACTACACTAGTACATGATGTCTGAGGTGAATGTGCTTCTATCATCTGTAATGTGAGGTGATAACCCCAGTATTATACTCCCTGAAACTGCAGACATGCTTCCTCCTGTTCATCCTGTGTAAGAAAGAGGGAGGGAGAGACACAGATTTCCTGCTCTATATAAGCCTCACCCTCCGTAACCCCCAGGCACATACATACTGGGCTTCTTACTCTGAAAGCAACATCACTCTTGCTTAAAATCTATACCACTATACCAAAAAAGCTGCAGGAGTAAAGGTCCACCCATCCCCAAGTCATGTCCTCCTCCGCCTATGGCTCCAGTGGTTTCTTTCTTGCCCCAATACAGTATTAATGTCCACCATTCTGGCTCCAATTCAGTAATAATGCCCTCTATTCTGGCCCACATACAGTAATAATGTCCATCATTCTGGCCCACATACAGCAATAGTGTCCACCATTCTGGCTCCCAATACAGTAAAAATGTTGATTTTATTGGTCCACCTGCGATAAGAGGCTGGCTTTCTCCTTCTGCTGGTATGTGACAGGATGGTAGCATGCATAGGTATTGTGGCACAGGGAGCCAGTGGTTCTCTTCTTTGCAACTGTGTTTAACAAGATGTGTTTCCGAGAAGCACTCAGCCGGCACCGGTGGGCCTCCTTACACTATGGGCCTTAGATCATAATGCCCCTGTATAACACACTGCAATTGGCCTCTGCCTGCTGGCGAGAGTGCGGTGTATCAGTCTGGGAAGGGACTGCCCTTTAGGGTGCAGACAGACAGACATCCATATTTCTCATGCGAGGATCGCATTGCAATGCATGGATGGGCCGGGCACCTCTCCTGACCTGAGCTTGATAGCGTGATATATTTCTATGCAGAGGTCACACTCAGGTCAAGAGAGCCGACAGCAAGTCCGAGAATTGCGATGCGATCCTAGCACGAGATATAGGGCCATCTGACTTTGCCCTTATCAGACAGCTCAGACTGCCTGTCCAGGCGGGAGCAACCCTGAATCCGTGATTACGCTGCTCTATTTTAAAGTGTGTAGTTTATAAATGTTTTTGTACATTTCCAATCCATACTTCTGTAAAAGTTTTACCGCCGTCTTTTCATAGTCTGACAAGCCTCTATTTCTCGACTGGAATGTTAATGGTATGGTTACCTTACATTAATGTGGGAGTAACTTGCTCAAGTAGCAACAGTAATGCTTATGGAACAGTGCCTGGAAACAGCAATAAAATGTCAATTATTTGCATAGCAAATGTGTGTCGTGCCTCTAGATTGCTTTAGTTCCTTTTATTGATCTCATGCTAATGGCCTGGTGGCATAAAGTCCTTCATATTTCTGAAATAGCAGATCAAGATTGTCAGAAAAGCGAATCCTGCTGAGCCGAAAAAGCCTTAGAGTTGGAAATAGTTGCGTGAATCACAGCAGTTTGCTCTTGTAGAGACGCGTAACTTATTCTGTAACTTTGATTTTGTTTCTTTCTACTATGGCGGTTCGGGTGGCATAACTCCTCGTGTTGTAAAGAGTTGGTGCACGGACCTTGTAGACTTACCAACCAAATTTTATTTCACCCAATAGGCGAAGGCGCAGCACACTGATGTTTTCCAGAGTGATTATTCAGATCCATAAAATGCTGATACTGAGTATTTATTTTCAATGTAGCAAGGTTGTGACCACATTGGGCCATTTATCAGCTGTAAATGAAGCTATGTCAGAATGGTCTACTGACCCAGGTTCAGTGCATTGGACCAAATAAGAGGTCTTCACTAAGACTCTAGCGATGAATCATATTCCACACCACAGTCTTTACACTGTCTTAAACTCCTATGATCACTTTGGACCATTTTTGTCTGTAATCATCGGTCCAATCTCGGATCATAATGCAAAGACTGACTGCATGTCTCCTGACCCGACAGGGACAGCATCATATGTTTCTATGAGACAGTCATACTCAGTTCGGGAGACACATAGTCAGTCTACTCATTGCTATACAAAATCAGATTGATGATCATAGACATTTGAAAGAGCCCTTACTGTAAAGAGTCATATGCACCCAAAAAGTTGGTATGTTTAAAATAATACCCAGAAGTAGTGTTCTTTTTATGGATTTGAATGAACTCACTCTAATGGGGTCATCCACTATATTTCTATTTCAGCTGATTTGTGGCACTTAATATAGAAGCCAAGGTCCATCGGTCGCATCAGTAGTTTTTGGCAGCTGGATCAGAACTCTGTAAATCTCCTACTATTTGTGGCATTCCAGGTGCTTATTCTGATAGTAGTTGCAAGGCAATGTCGTGGGTGCACCGCCCCGCAATGGAATGTAGCGTGGTGATATTGCACTGGATCTAATCAGAAGAGGCACTGGGAATGCTTGTTCTGTCCCCACATGAGGCAAATGGAGGTGTAGTTGATTAGGGTTGGGAGAGATTCCTACCTTCCGTTTCCTCAATGCAGAGCAGACAGGACCATTGTTGCTGTTTTGCTGTTCATGCGTCCGGAGAGATGATACACACCAGATATTGTGAAGTCAAGACTTGTTTATTGGAAATCTGGACATAGAGCATATGATTGGTAATGCAGTACTTCTCCAGAAATGCAGGTATAACGACCAAGGTGATACAGCAAGATGCAGCAAGGTGAGCAATGGATTTGTATGTGGTCAAAAAACTGATGCCTTTCATGGCCTGGTAAGCATGTCTCTCCCAGGAGAAAATAAAACTAGTAATGGCCACCGGCAGGAAGAGAAGGAGTCACCTGACTTGGAAATGGAAGGCATGTACTAAAATTAATTAGCTGCAGTCTGCTATACAGAAAAAGGACAGCAGGTGGCAGCAGACCAAATGCAAAACTGAACACAAAGAATGGTAACATAACACAATCCATACAGCACATAATCATAACTTTAGATGGAACAGCACACTCCCCGTCTGAAATTCCGTAAGGGATTTCACTATATTAATGTTTTTTGTTTAAATAAAGTTCAATAGCCTAGAAAGGAAACACAAATATGCATGCAACAATAACAACTTCAAAGCGAGGTAGATGACAGTCAGTTCCTGAGACAATCCAATGAAAACCCATCTTCGGATTGGAGAAGCCGCACTAGGCCAAACTGTCTCCGACCCAATGGTAATCCAATGGACGAAGTAGTAGGGCAGTGTTCTGTTCATGTTTCATCCTACCGGAATGTCCTCAATTGGTAGTATCAATACGAGCTCGTGGATAGGCCTCTGAAATGTCTTAGGCTCGCCTTTCCTAAGGACCTTCATCTCCACCTTCCAGACCTTACCGTCTTGACTAGGGAAAGTCTTTGTAACGATTCCCATAGGCCAGTCGATCCTTCAGGCTTGTTGTTCTTTCATTAGTACCACGTCTCCTTCTTTCAAGTTCGGTTTATTCTGTCACCATTTTCTTCTCCTTGGAGAGTCGCGAGATATTCCTTTCTCCACCGGTTCCAGAAGTAGTCAGCGAGGTACTGCACACGTTTCCACTGTTTCTGGTAGGTGTTTGCTTGAGTAAACTCTCCACTAACTGTTAGCGGGTTTCCGATCTTTTGGGTGAGAAGAGTAGCTGGCGTAAGAATAGTCGGTTTTTCAGGATTCATGGACACTGGGACAATTGGTCTTGAGTTGATTATGGCAGAAACTTCAGCCAGAAGAGTAACCAAGGTCTCATGTGTAAGCCTTGAAGAGTTTAGGATTGAAGATCCAGGTGCAACCTCTTTCTGCCAGCTGATCCTGAATTGGCTTGATGTCAATATCCAGCTCTCGACATGCACCGATGAAGTTGCTTCCGCGGTCAGACCTCAACTGTTTCACTGGTCCTCTGATCGCTAGAAACTGCAGGAGAGCGTTGATCAGGCTGGATGTGTCCATAGACTCTATTACCTCTATGTGGACGGCACGGACACTCATGCAAGTGAATAGTACGGCCCATCGCTTGCTGTTGGCATGACCACCTCGAGTTCTGCCTGCAGATACCATCCATGGCCCAAAGACATCTAGGCCAACGTAGGTGAAAGGCGGCTCAGCACTCAATCTGTCAGAAGGCAGGTCGGCCATTTGTTGATGTACCTGTTTTCCTATGGTTTTCTGACATTGCACACAGCAATGTAGTGATCCTGCTACACGTGTTTTCATACCTATGATCCAAAGCCCTGCAGAACGTAACTTGCCTTCTGTGATCGGCCTGCCTTGGTGCTCGGTTTTTTCATGAAAGTGCTGGATCAATAGATCAGTGATATGATGTTTATGGGAACGATGCAAGGATGTTGCTCTGAAGCCACAATCTTGGCTTGATTTAAACGACCACCGACTCTCAGCAAACCGAAGCCGTCCATTACTGGATTCAAGTGGGCAATGGGGCTTTTCAGAGGGATCTGCTGTTTGTGGTGTAGGCATTCCCATTCGGTACTGAATATGCTCTGCTGGAGATAACGTATTATAAAAGACTCACAGTGAGAAATGTCCTCAGCAGAGAGTGGTTTATGGCAGACGTGCCAACCGTGACAGTCTTTGTCTCCACGTGAGCTGTGATAAGATCTTGCAATGTGGACTAACCTCACGGTAGTCTTGACGAGTTTCATCCAATTGGAGAATTGTTCGAAGCTCTGGCAACCGAGGCTGGAGGTTGGTTTAGTGTTCGTCGCCAAAGCACTGACCTCGGAGCGGACTTCTGGATCGCCATCCGGATCCTGGATGCTGAAGACTTCCTGGACATGTTCACTTCCCTTCTGTTCCAACAGAAACTTAGGACCTTGGGTCCTCTTGAGTAGATCGATAGCCGCTTCTTCTGTGGGTAGAGATTTTAGTCCATCATCCACATAGAAGTCTTTCTCTACAAAGTCTCTGGCATCTGTTCCATATTCGGCTTCTCCTTGTGCGGTTCTCCGCAGGCCATAGGTTGCCACTGCTGTGGAAGGGCTGTTCCCGAATACGTGCACCTTCATGCGATACTCCACCATCTCTTTGCTGGGGTCATTGTCCTTGCACCATAGGAACCTGAGGAAATTCCTGTGGCCCTCTCTGACTATGAAACAGTGGAACATCTGTTCAATGTCAGCGGTAATGGCGATGGGCTCTTTTCGGGACCTCATCAGCACTCCTACTAGGTTGTTTGTAAGGTTCGGACCCGTGAGGAGGACATCGTTGAGAGATATGCCTTGATGTTTGGCGCTTGAATCAAGGACAACTCTAATTTGCTTAGTTTTCCGTGGGTGATATACTCTGAATGAGGGTAGGTACCAGCACTCCTCATTTTCCTTTAAGGGAAGCGCTGGCTCTGCATGGTTATTCCGGAATATCTTGCCAATGAAAGTGACAATGTGTTCTTTCATCTCCGGTTTGTTGCTAAGTGTGCGCTGGAGAGAGTTGAATCTGGACAAGGTTTGTTCACAATTGTTCGGGAGTCTTACCCTGGTAGCTCGGAAGGGTAGGGGAAAAACCCAGTGATTGGTCTCATCCTTAAGGAACTCATTGTTCATTATCCTGACAAATTCCTTGTCTACCATTGCCGGGGCTACTTTGTTGTCATCCTTAGTTGTATGAAACACTGATCTTCCCAAGTCGTCTGCATAGGGAGAAGGAATGACATCAGGCATCTGTACTGGATCTGGAGGCTTCTCTTTCACCTCATAGGGATGAGGGCATGGTTTGCAGAAAGTAGCTTGTCTGTCTCTGCGTACATAGGTCTTAAAGAATCGACTCTTGTTCAGTCCAAGCACACATTTCCTATGGTTACCCACCCCAAGTCGAGTCTCTGTGCGTAGATGGCATAGTCGGGACCATTGCACTGTTGGCTTACCTTATGTACCCTTAAATTGTCTCTGCCGAGCAGAAGTAGGATTTCAGCATCTGGGTCCATAGGTGGGATAACACTGACTAGGTGCCTTAGGTGTGGTTGGTGGAATGCAGTTTCTGGGGTAGGAATCTCATCCCTTTGGTCGGGTATTTGATCGCATTCGATTAGCGTAGGTAAGGGTATTTCTATGCCTCCGTGACAGGAGAAGCAATGAAACCTTGTGCCCTTCTGCCACTAGTCTCTATGCGGCCTGAGCAAGTGTTCAGAGTATATGGCGTTGATGGTCCGTTGATTCCAAAGGCTTCAAAAAACTTAGGCCCAGCTAGGGATCGATTGCTCTGATCGTCAATTATGGCATACATTTTTACTGCCTTCTCTGGTTGCCCCTCTGGATAAACTCTGATTAGGCATATCCTGGCACAGCATTTATCACTTTGGCTCTCCCCACATACCTCTGAGCATGAGCAGGAGACAGTCGTGGTAGACTTGGCGTTATTCTGTGGCTCCCCACCATGGCTTGTAGTCTGACTAGAGGTAACTGCGACTGCTGGATCGCTGGTGGCTGAGGTTGGATGCAAAGCTGATGGGTGTTTGTCACTACGACACTCTTCACACTTAATGGCAGATTTACAGTCCTTGGCCATGTGCTCTAATGAGGCGCAGCACTTGAAACATACCCCAAGCTTGCTGAGGATTTTCTTGCGCTTCTGCATGGTTTTGGACCTGAAGCCTCTACATTTATTCAGTGAGTGCATTTTTTTTGTGAATGGGACACTCACGATTGAAAGACTTATCTCTCGATGGAATAGTGTACTGTTTATCGGCAGTTACTGCAGGCGGTGGCAGGTTAGTCTTTCTGACACTTATACTGCTCCTCAAGTCCTTGTGTCTATGTGAGACGCTTTCATACCTTGATGAGGGTGTTGCTGGAGCTGCAGTGTTAGACTCCAGGAAGTCTAGGCTAAGGTCATTCCTCATTTGGGCCTGTTCGTCGACAAACTTGCAGAAATGATTGAATGGAGGAAAGGTGACATCATGTGATCTTTTGTACCTGGAAACGTATACTGCCCACTTCTCTTGCAGACTATGCGGCAGCTTTGAGACGATTGGGTTCATCCCATGGGCAGTGTCCAGGTAGCATAATCCAGAGAGACGAGGGTCTCTTTTTGCGAGTTCCAGTTCCATAAGCAGATCACTTAAGTCCAGAAGCTTGTGGGCATCCTTAAGGTTGATCCTTGAAGAGTTCTGCAGTCTCTTGATTAGGGACTTTTCTATGGCTTCAGCACTGCCATAGGTTCTTTCGAGTCTCAGCCAGGCAGCAGCGAGACCTGCTTCAGCTTGCCCCACGTAGATGGTCTGAAGACTCTTGATACAGTTTGTGGAGTCAGGACCCAACCATTTTACCATGAGGTCGAGCTCCAGTTCTGCAGATAGATTGAAGTCACCAATGGTGGCCTTGAAGGTTGCTTTCCAGGCTCTGTAGTTCTCTGCACAGTCGTCAAACTTTGAGAGGCTGGTGCTGATTAGATATTTGCTCACCATAAACCTGGCTAACTTGGGCATATCTGATCCTTCACTCCTTGTTACCATGTTAGCTTGTGTTGCCTCTCGGGCGTATAAGCTGTGTGGCGTGGAAGAGTGAATTGTTCCCGGGTAGAATGATGTTGCTGCAGGGTTGAGCTGTAGTTTAACCTCTGGAGATTTCGATGACTGCGGCTTGAACTGTGGAGATGGACTGGAGTGCATCTTGTAGTCGTCTTGTGATGATTGCTGTACCTGAGGGGACACATTATGGCGTTGGTCTTGGGTCTCTACAGATGCTGTGGGTAACACTGGCACCATAAGTTGGGCTGACTTGGACGTTTCCACATTGTTGGGTTGAACGTCGCTGGAGAAGGTGTGTGCTGCAGATATCTGTTTCTGCACGTAATCAATGGTACGGACAGCTGGGTCCTCTTCTTCCAGTGGTGGTAGGCAAATCGGGTCGAGGGTTTGATTCAATGCTTGCTCGAGTATTTTCACTTCAGTTAATGCAATTTTTTCCTCCATTTCTGTTTGAAGAATCTTTGTCCAAGCCTCTGCTTCTGTTTGAAGGATCTTTGCTTGGGCCTCTGCTTCTGTTTGAAGGATCTTTGCTTGGGCGTCTGTTTTTGCTTTCTTGGCTTCTGCCTCAGCCTCTGCTGTCGTTTTCTTTTCTGTGTCCCTTTCTCTTTCTGTGGAATCCACTTTTTTTAATTCTGATGAGGCTTCATCAATATTAGAGTCTTTTAGGAAGGAAACGTACCTTGCGAACAGTCTCTTGTATCTTCCGTGGGCCGTGTCTAGCCGTTTTATAGTGTCCTGTAGACTCGCTGCATCAGTTTTGTGGCGTTGGATGCTTGACATGAGGGAGGTGACTCATTCCCATAGGTCGTCCAGGTTGTCATTGAACTCATCCCTTTACTGTGATAGTTTTCGACAGCCTTTATGGTTGGTTTGACAGAGCATTTTGGTCGTGAGTCTTGGTCTGTTTCTGAAGCTGGCTCTGTATCCCCCTCTTCATAATGGACAGTATCAGGTAGTATTTGCTCTGTTTCAGCAGTCGGAGACTGTGCAGGGTCTTTTTCGGCCATTTTGATTTGCACTGTCTCTTTAAGAAACTGAACTTTTGAATTGGGGGCTGGAAATTGCAGTGCAGCTTAGTTAAGACATCCTGACGAGATCCCCAATGTGTTTTTTGAGAATTGTGGGGTTTTGCAGTCTGACAATCTGCAGCAATGTTGTATAATATGCAGACAGTCTCTATGCACAATGCGGTCTGGGGTGATGCTGCAGAGTTTCTTAGCAGAGCAGGGCTGCAGTATGCGAGCGGGCAGATGGGTTAGGATATAAGGGCAATTTTTTGCCTGGCTTCAAGGCAGTTTTTTGACTGTTCTATCCCCACATGAGGCGAATGGAGGTGTAGTTGATTGGGGTTGGGAGAGATTCCTACCTACCATTTCCTCAATGCAGGGCAGACAGGACCATTGTTGCTGTTTTGCTGTTCATTCATCCGGAGAGATGATACACACCAGATATTGTGAAGTCCAGACTTGTTTATTCGAAATCTAGACATACAGCGTATTATTGGTAATGCAGTACTTCTCCAGAAATGCAGGTATAACAACCAAGGTGGTACAGCAAGATGCAGCAAGGTGACACACCAAACACTGAATGATTCAGAAGGCTGACTATTTACCTCCTAAACCACACTCTGGGGTGGAGATATGGTGAACAGCCTTCCTCCCACTCTTAAGTATTCACAAAAAAACCTAGCTCATATAATGGCCGATTAACCCCTCTTAGCACTTAGTTTGCTGGAACATTTTCCCTAGGTACATATCACTGAAGCTAGCAACCTCAGTGATACATATTTCAAATCCAGTACTTTACCAGTGACTTTGTCACGCAGTCTTATTATCTTGGCTACAGTTGCTTTTGTAGGCCGCTTGGACAGTCACTTGTTTTTACACTGTGGATGTCTCTGTTGGGGAAAACAATCTATGTCCTGTGAGAAGCAGTGTTTTCTGTCCAGTAGTTGTTACATTGTGCTATAGTGACATGTGGCTGAGAAAATTATAGAGGAAAGTAAATTGCTGAATGCCTTTTGCTCAAAATTGTTGAAGCTTTCTGTTTACTTGTAACAACTCTAGACACGCAGCAGACTCCAAACATATGTGTATCCACTGACATATTTCTTTCATCACCTGGAATGTCCCGTATTATGCTGGGTAGTGTGCCATATATATATATAAGGATGTCAGCAAGATTTTGCAGGTGTCTAGGGGAATTATTGCCCCTTCATCCAGAAGAATATTTATGAGGTGAGACCCTGATGTTGGGGAGAGGCCGGGCTCACAATCTCCAGTCCAGTTGTTGAATGGTTTAAGCACCGGGCTCTGTGCGGCCACTCATGGTTTTACCACGAACTCCCCCAAGCAAGTTTCTTAGGACCTTGTGCATGAGGAACTGTCATGGGGAACATACCGTAACTGAAAATGACCTTCTCCATCAAACTGTACAGCAGACCCAATGCAGTCAGGCGGGTAACGTTCTAATGAAATCACAAAACCCAGACTCGTCCATCAGATGCAGATAGTGTGATCCGTTACTGCACAGAACACATCTCCTCCAGAGTCCAGTGGTGGCGGATTTACACCACTCAATCCAAAGCTCGGCATTGTGATGCAGTTCCTTCCACTTCTCAATAATATCACTCTCAGGTAATGGGGACAGATTTGGGAGGAAAAAATGTCATGGACAGACTTGTTACCCTGTTGGCTTCTATTACAGAACTGCACTGGTATCAGTGAGCTCTGCACTACTGAGCGGTCTGTCTCAAGTTAGTAAAGGCAGATTGCAGGAGGCCAGAGGTTACACATTGGGGGTGAGAGGCAGGATATTACAAACTGGGGAGCGAGGAACTGGAAGTTATACTCTGGGGAGCAATGGGGTCAGATATTATACACCAGTGGGCAACAGGATGGATTGTTATACACTGGAAGCAAAAGGTTTGGCTGTTACACATGGGGGGCGAGGTGCTGATTGTTATACACCAGAAAGCAACAGGGCCAGATGTTATACACCAAGAGGCATCAGGACCGGATGTTATACATCAGTGGTGCAATGGGGCCTGATGTTATTCACCAGGGGTGCAATGGGGAAGAATGTTATACACTGGGAGTGAGAAGCCGGACGTTTTACACCAGGGGCAATGGCACTAAATGAAATACCTGAATTCAATGATTAAGATGTGAGTCCTGATACTTTTCTCCATATAGTGTGTGTCACGACACAGCTGTGGGGTGACCCAAGACCAGAGGCTCCTTCCCTGTCCCTAACACTAGAGGGTGCCCTAGCTCGCCCTACTTCAGGGGATATTTCTGAATGGGAAGATGCCGGGGCCTCCACCCTTGCCTTATCTCCTGAGTCAGCCCTCCGCCTGTTCTCTTCCTCCGCTCATTGAAAAGGGGGCGCTACTGTGCACCGCAGTACACCAACCTGACAAACCAAGTAACACAAACAAGGGTTAACAGAAAACTCCAGGCATACAAAATATTCACTCACATGTAACAAAGCAATGCACCAGGGCATGGAGGTAGGGGAATAATCCAAAATAGAGAAGGGTAGAGAATTACCATACATACAAACCAAGCAAAAGTCACAGATTACTCCTCCATCTCTCCTTCTCATATGAACACCTCTCCCTCTGTTAGCCATGCAGCAAATGCTATATCTGACATGGATTTGCATCAGAGCCCAGATTATAAAGGGGAAAGTAGTGGCTAACTGAGCTCAGCTGCGAGCACAAAATTTTCCAACATGGCCGATTAACCCCTGTTCCGCCAGAAGGAATAAACACCATTAAAATCTTCTCAGCTCCAGAGTAGGAGCAATCAGACGCTTAGGTTTCCTGGCTCTACACTGTCGCGATAACCCGGTGACAGTGTGCGTATATGTTATATATAGAGAGACGATTTTGATCAGATCCTGTCTCTCCGCTTAGCTCATCAGCAGAAAATAATGGTGAATCATAGCTGTAAGTGTGGCGCCCCTGAGGGTTCAGTAGCCACAGAAGTATTGCACCTCCTCCTGAGGTTTGGTACTCCACTATCCAGGTAAGGAGGAGACTCCTGACCATGCTCCAACACTTGCACCCCCCACACCACAAAGTAATGTAGCAAAGCACCTTCGGCGGCTCCCTGCTTGGATTATAGCATAGCACCCCTTGGAGGCTCCCTGCTTGGAACACGAAACGTGCTGGGAGGTGGGTGGTCCTAAGAAAAGAGCACGGACTGTCCTGGGCCTCCCCTGCCTGAACTTCTATGCGACAGCAACATGGTCCACCCCCCAAGGGGTTCGTATACTGGCTTGGTATGGAGGAGTTGGAAGGAGACTCCGCCCCCAGAAGGAGGAGCGGAAGCCAGTGGCGGGAAACGAGCCGAGGCGGAAAGGAGAATGCCAGAATGCCATATTCGAAAGAGAAGGGAGGAGGCCTGCGGAGCGCGAGAAGGCTGAGCTGAATTTCCCCGGCGCCATGGCTGAAGGCTCCGACCCGGCTTCCAGGATGAACCGCCAGCAGCTAGAGGACGACATTGCCCAGCTGACACACTGCTTACGACTGAGGCAGAAAGCCTTGTGGACCTTGAATCTGCAGCGCACCAAGGAGGGGCCTACTCCCGCGGTACTCGTGTCACCGGTACCTGCCACCGTTAAACAGGATTTCCATCAGGAAGACCCTGTAGCGTTTGATACTGCTGCAATGTCACCTGCAGCGTCTATTGTCATCTCTCTGTTGCCACCGCTGCTGTGTGAAGCTTTGGGAGCTGAAGTGGAGGAAGAGAAGCTCCCGTCTGGACCTAGCGCGGTTGCGCAGGTCCCACCGGAGATCCCCGCGGACCCGGAGCTGCCATCTGCTCCACCACCGCCGGTATCTGGACCCGTTACCCCTGTGGATACCCCTGCAGCTGCCCACGGTCTTAGGCCTGCACCAGAACCGCAACACCACCAGGAGGCACCAGTTATGCCAGTCGGCCCTGAAGTTAGAGAAGCCACTGGGTGCCCGCCGGCCGCCACAGCTGGACAAGGGGAGCTGGACTTGGTCTGGGACTGGGATACTAGTCCCAGGGGGGAAGCACCGGAACCCTTGACAGTGGTGCCACGGTCCATGGTGGGTGGAGGTAGGTCTCGGGAAGAGGAAGATGAGACATGGGCCAGGTGCCAGGCAACCATCCGTCAGCTGGCTGTCAAACAGCGGGAAAGGGAACAGAGGAGCTAGGCTGTGCTGGGCCCGGATATAGACTGGAAGGAGAAGGTCCGTGCTGGTCACTACGACCCCAGGGACTCGGCAGGATGGGGCCAGGTCCTGAATGTGAACCACGAATGGGGGTTTAGGTTTATCTCTGACCCCAAGAGGATCAGTGACCTGTTCTTCAAACAGAGGGATGTGGAGTCACACCTACGGAAGGGACACCCTGCTAGAGACCTGCATCTGGGGGAGTACGTAACCTTCACCCGGCATGAGGGGCTGCGTGGCTGGTATGCCAGGAATATCCGCCGCATCCCTGAGGATTTCATCACGGCCTATAAAAAGGAGAAGGCGTATGTGCCCCCAGCAGGAATACCTCCTACGGTAGTGATTACCCCTACCAACACCAGACAGGCTACATTTACCCCTGTCATTCACCCCATGGTACAAGTCGCAACATCAACTGTACCTCAGGCAGCAGCCATGCCAGATGAGAACCAGCAGCTCATCAACCCACTAGGAGGTGGGCACCCAGAGCATCTCCCCTGGAAGCAGCCCAAGCAACCAGCTTCCAGAACCCCAGGAGGGGACAACTAGCCATAATGTCGACTTTAACTAACTCTCGTTACCCAGGAGGGTATTTGCACCTTTGTTCTTGTTTTCTATATTTTTTTTTGTTATCATGTTTTTGTTTTCTTGTTTTCTACCCAGTTGTTGCCGAGTTTGATTGGCAGCCTTTACACTTGAACTATGGAGATTATGGACGCTGAGTGATCCAGAACTGTAATTGTAAATAGTTTGCACCTCTTTAGGTGCTTTCTCTTGGTTTTACATAAGAACCTTTCCTTGAAATAAGGACTACCTCGTTATAAGGACATTTCCAGACACGTTAGCTGGACCAGTGTCTACCATTACACTTACTAAAAATGCTTAATATTTTTGACTAGAACCTAGATAGTGATAGGACAGATTTTATAGAGTTTCATTGAGAAAGAAATAATGTGTTACAATGTTTGAATAAAGATTGGATAAAGATATGCAGATGATGAACCAGACACCAGCAGTTGTCACTTAAGACTTAAGGGTAAGAAGAAGAAAAGTAGAAAATGTGAAAAATGACAGAAAGGAAATGTGTTGCTAGAAAATGTGTTACTTGAATTGGTAGTGAGTTTGCTTTTATAGCACTTTAAATTAGGTAGCATAACTTTGAATTTGGATAGCTAAAAACTGTTTGCAACGTTCAAGAAACTGTGCTTCTCATATTGAGAAGATTAGATAAGAACTGTTTATTTTGTATTACAAAATTTTGTATGTTCCTGTATTGTCAACTTTGTTTTCTTGCAGCCCGCGGATGTGCTGTGTTTAACGGGGGGGTATGTGGTGCCCCTGAGGGTTCAGTCGCCACAGAAGTACTGCACCTCCTCCTGAGGTGTGGTACTACACTATCCAGGTAAGGTGGAGACTCCTGACCACGCTCCAACACTTGCACCCCCCACGCCACAAAATAGTGTAGCAAAGCACCTTCGGCGGCTCCCTGCTTGGAGTATAGCATAGCACCCCTTGGTGGCTCCCTGCTTGGAACACGAAACATGCTGGGAGGTGGGTGGAGTTTAGTTGACACAAAAGAGCGGGAAGAGATGAGTTAGTTAGTCAGTCCTGCACTCAATCAGGGAATGAGGATGTAGATGGACGGAGTGTGAGACAGAGAAGATCCCTGGGAGAGGGATGGAAGAAGGAGGTGCTGCAGCAGGCCACAGTGATCTGGGTCTGCTGGCACAGGAAGGAGACAGAGAAAGGAAGCTTGATTCTCCATTGGGAAGAAGGATTAGCACGGAATGTAAGGAGAATAAGAGAACAAGGACCAGGGTTAGAGGAGAACCCTTTTCAAGTTCTAAGCGCAAGGCCGGGGTCTGGTCCCCGAGGTTGTACGGATACTAATTGTCCTGCAGCAGACACCGAAGGAATAGAAGTAGTGACCACTTTATTCCCACACAAGACTTGGGGGCACAACAGCAACATATTAGTGAGCCGGGACTTAGTTGTCCTGCTGGAAGACCCATGACCTCTGAGGGAGACCCAGCTTTCTCACACTGGGCCCTACATTATGCTGCAAAATTTGTTGGTAGCCTTCAGACTTCATAATGCCATGCACACGGTCAAGCAGTCCAATGCCAGAGGCAGCAAAGCAACCCCAAAACATCAGGGAACCTCCGCCATGTTTGACTGTAGGGACCGTGTTCTTTTCTTTGAATGCCTCTTTTTTTCTCCTGTAAATTCTATGTTGATGCCTTTGCCCAAAAACCTCTACTTTTGTCTCGTCTGACCAGAGAACATTCTTCCAAAACGTTTTAGGCTTTTTCAGCTAAGTTTTGGTAAACTCCAGCCTGGCTTTTTTATGTCTCGGGGTAAGAAGTTGGGTCTTCCTGGGTCTCCTACCATACAGTCCCTTTTCATTCAGACGCCGACGGATAGTACGGATTGACACTGTTGTACCCTCGGACTGCAGGGCAGCTTGAACTTGTTTGGATGTTAGTCGAGGTTCTTTATCCAACATATGCACAATCTTGCGTTGAAATCTCTTGTCAATTTTTCTTTTCCGTCCACATCTAGGGAGGTTAGCCACAGTGCCATGGGCTTTAAACATCTTGATGACTCTGCGCATGGTAGACACCTGAACATTCAGGTCTTTGGAGATGGACTTGTAGCCTTGAGATTGCTCATGCTTCCTCACAATTTGGTTTCTCAAGTCCTCAGACAGTTCTTTGGTCTTCTTTCTTTTCTCCATGCTCAATTTGGTACACACAAGGACACAGGACAGAGGTTGAGTCAACTTTAATCCATGTCAACTGGCTGCAAGTGTGATTTAGTTATTGCCAACACCTGTTAGGTGCCACAGGTAAGTAACAAGTGCTGTTAATTTCACAAATTTGAGAAGCATCACATGATTTTTCGAACAGTGCCAATACTTTTGTCCACCCTCTTTTTTATGTTTGTGGAATTATATTCAATTTGGCTTTAGGACAATTCTTTTTGTGTTTTTTCATTTAAGACAAATTAAATGAAGATAATAATACCAAAGAATTTGTGTTTGCAATCATTTTCATGAAGAAACTGAGTATTATCTGACAGAATTGCAGGGGTGTCAATACTTTTGGCCACAACTGTAGATCATGAAACCCATCGGCTGTAGATTCCTGTAATTTCCACGTGGGCTGTAGGAACAATTTTAAACATAATTGCTCGACCCCATTATAATTATTTTAGGAGATTTCCATTGACCTGTGTTTGTTTTTAAGAAAGCGATGGTGACAGGTCCTCTTTAAAACCATGAAATATGTATTGGTTTAGAAGAGATTTGTCAGAGTTTCAAGCTAGCTTTGTTCCTGGAGCCAACAAGGATTTAACCTTATCAATATATAATGTAACCACAGCAGCTTTTGTTTATTGTCATAGGAGGTAAATGTTATGTTTAAAGGTTTGTGGTTGAGCATATAATCCCTTGTGTGCACTAGTAAACTGCTGTCTGTACCGCTTAGTAAAAAGGGGAACAGACTTTCGTCTACAACTTCAAAGTGTTTGGGCTTCTCTTATGGGGGATTTGCTGTTGACTGTATATAGTCGCATGTTGCATGCAGAGATTATGTGCACCTGCCCGGTTGGTAAGGGAGACCAAAGAGTCCTCGAAAAGGAGCCAGCTGTCTATTGCATTGCATGGCAGGGTCTAAGCAAATCAATTCCATAGAACACATTTACTGCTGTTGGCTAGAGAGATATACAGTATACAGATGTGTTTTCCTTATCTCTCCGCTCAAGAGACAGACCAGGCCTGCTGCTGAAAGCATGCTTTTTTCCATGAGCTCTGGCCCATTTCAGTTTTATTCATCTCCTTCCTCCAGCAGAAATGCATGAACTGTTTTATAAGTGCTCAATCATCCTCTATGTCACGCCGTTCCGACATACTCACCTGGCCTCTGTTCCCACACCATCTCTGCATACTCACCTGGCCTTCGCTCCCACGTCGCAGCCCCTCGATGCCCGACAGCCATGGCTGTCACCTCTGACAGGTGCACGGCCGATGGCGTTTTTGCATGCAGTGCGCAGCCGTGCCTCCCTTCTGCTTCTTGTGCTCCGGCTATGCCCTGACCCAGAAGCACCCCCTGACCAATGGCAGAGCAGACAGGGGCATATCAGGCCGCTTCCCCCTGAGGGAGGCGCCTAATCGTTGTGTTTCCTAGCACACTGGGCCTCACTTCTTCGTGTGCTCTCTGCAGTCTCACAGTCCCGTTCTCGTGTGCTCCCTGCAGCAGCCTCACAGTCCTGCTATCGGTGTCCCCTGCTCTACTCCGCAATCATACTCCAGTCCTGCCTCTGGTGTTCCTGCTCCATTCTGCTCCAGTCCTTCCGTCCTACTCCAGCCCTGCCTCCGGTGTTCCTGTTCCATCCGGCTCCAGTCCTTCCGTCCTACTCCAGTCCCGCCTCCGGTGTTCCTGTTCCATCCGGCTCCAGTCCTTCCGTCCTACTCCAGTCCCGCCTCCGGTGTTCCTGTTCCATCCCGCTCCAGTTCTTCCATCCCACTCCAGTCCTGCCTCCGGTGTTCCTGTTCCATCCTGCTCCAGTTCTTTTATCCCACTCCAGTCCTGCCTCCGGTGTTCCTGTTCCATCCGGTTCCAGTCCTTCCGTCCTACTCCAGTCCTGCTTCTGGTGTTCCTGTTCCATCCGGCTCCAGTCCTTCCATCCTACTCCAGTCCTGCCTCCGGTGTTCCTGTTCCATCCTGCTCCAGTCCTTCCGTCCTACTCCAGTCCTGCCCCCGGTGTTCCTGTTCCATCCTGATCCATCCTGCTCCAGTCCTTCCATCCTGCTCCAGTCCTGCCTCCGATGTTCCTACTCCACTCTTGTCTCCTGTGTTCCTGCTCCAACCATCCCTCCACATTCCAGTCTACAGTCTTACTCCACTCCTGTCTCCTGTGTTCCAGCTCTGTCCTGTCATCTACACTTCAGTCTCACACTCCTACTCCAGTCCATCCTGAGCCGCCCCTCTCGGTAATGGCTACCGTGATGCTCGAACCCCTGGGCCTGCTCCTAACGGTCCCTGTATAGGGGTCGGTTCCACCTGGCAGCTCGCCCGGGTCCCTCGGTGCCACGGCCCAGAGGGTCCACTCCGGGAGATTCCGGCTCCAGACCAGTCCCGCTAACGCTCTATGTGCATTTTGAAGGGCCCATTGCCCCAATTAGCCACCATAGCAGTTTCAAACTAGTCTCATAGCCAAAGTCATAGCATAAAATGTTTTGGGGCCCTGGATCATAGCAGCAAACTTTCTTAGTAAGACACTCCAGCCTCCCACGCACCCACAGGCCACTTTCTTTGCCTTTTCTCTTGGCACTAAAAATCCAAGCTGACCAGCTTTGCAAAAAAAAAAAAGTTTTTGAAATATTCTATGGGGAGTGTTTAAGCTATATGTGTCGTATTGCGGCCACCCATTGGTTGTGATGTGCATTGCAATCTATTGTGGTTTTAGTAGCATATTGCAAGAAATTGGAGTCATAAGTAGACATGAGCGACTTTGCCTTTCTTAGGTTCGAGTCGGGTTTCATGAAACCCGACTTTCTCAAAAGTCGAGTCGAACGAAATCGGCCGACTATCGGGAAAAGTCGAAGGTCCGACTGAAACACGAAACCCAATGCAAGTCAATGGGGAAGCAAATTCGGCAGGGAGTGGAGGACAGTAAACACACCTACATGCCGGACCGCTTTTTTAAAGTACGCAAAATCTCTCTCTCTCCCCCCGGACGCTGCACATGTCATCTCGTTGTCCACAGTGTACGTCCTTGCTCAGTGGCTGAAAAAAGTCATGTGCAAGCATTCTGGGAAATCCGACTTTGGCGCTCGCTTTGCCGACTGCATGGCCGACTTCACCCTGTGGTCGGGTTTCGGTCGGCGAAACCCAACTTTGCCATAAGTCGGCGACTTATGAATCTGGCCGACCTGTTTCGCTCAACTTTAGTCATAAGCAATACTTAAGGGAAGATAAAAATTGACACATAAGTAGAATTGTACTAAAAAATAGAAAATGGAAATAAAAAAAGTCAGCTCACCGAAATGCCTTGCACCTTATTCATGAATATCATCCGTGCGGAGCAGTCCCAATCTCAGACTCAGTCGATGAAGGAAAAAGAAAGTTCTCCAGTGATGAAAATGGAGGGATAAAAACAATTTTTTATTTAAACCATTTCAAATTGTATGCAACCAATATGGGTAACTGTGCAGATGATGCACATATGAGAAACCTACGCATTTCAGCGATATGCCTTGGTCATGGTAAGTATAATTGTAGACCAAAGGGTCGATACACTTTTTTCTACTAGGACCCTGTTGCACACCTGTCTTGAGTCTTGGCTCTGCTCCCTACAACTCGGTCTGATAAACTATCCTGTGCTTTATGACAGGCTTTGCAAGTAGCCTGGCATGCTTTCATGTGTTGAACGTCCTAGGCCTATAAAAGGTCTCCTAAGACATACACCTGTGTCTTGGTATTAAGACTCTCTAGTAAGACTTTTAATTTGTCTGTGCACAATTCCTGGCTTCAGTTTCCATGACATCTCCTCGCTGCCTGTGGTTTTCAATCCCTGAGTTGCATGTCTTTCGCTTTCAGAACCACTGCTACTTGTCTGAGATCTCCAAGACGTCTCTTGTCTGACTGCATCTCTCAGTTCTTCAGTTACCTGTCTGAATGCACTCTTTGCTCTTCAGGATGTTATCTGTCTGCCTGTGGCTTAGAGTCTCTGAGTTACCTGTATGGGGCTTCCAGAAACCTACCTATTTCCCAGATGCCTCATCTGTCTGCTGCTAGGACTCCCATGGCCCATGTGCCCACCCGGACCTTAAACTTAGAGGATCCACTTCACCTAGTGAGTGCTTTTGTGACAAATTCTCTAGTTTTTGCAGTCATCCTTACTTATTTAAATGGGTCAATCATGAACAATAAGATACTATTGACTAAATCATTACCCAATGAACAGTTGTCACTATTAGGGTAGGTTCACACGACTGATTGCTCCACATCCAAGAAAAACAGTCCATTTATTGTGATCAGACTTTGATCAGTGTGGCATCAGTTTTTCTCAGATGTGAAGAGAAAGAAAAGGCTTTTCCAGCTTCTCCATACAGTCGATTTTTTTTTTCCTGATGAAGGCTAAGTTTATGTATAGCCGAAACGCGTTATGTTTTTATGTCTAATAATAAACTGGACATTCCTTGAAATATTCGGAGTAATTAATGAATCAGCCGGAAGCGCTCCTTGACAAACTGGAAATCCTTTTCTGCATTCTCTGAGGAATCTCCTACAAGCTAGTTCGTTCCACCTGTTTTGAGCTGCAGGCCAGCAGATTCAGATGATTACTCCAGTACCCAAACACAGGGTTATACACTGAGCAACCAGACACCAAAAAGGTGAGAAGAATTTTTTATTTCTATCTGACATAATTAAAACTCTGCACTTAGATCTGCACCCCCCTTCTTTTTCTGGATATTCCTTGAAATACTCGGAGAAATTAATGAATCAGCCGGAAGCGCTCCTTGATAAACTGGAAATCTTTCTCAGATCAAAATTGGAAAAGTCTCTAATTATTTTTGCAGAACACTCAGTCCAAGAAAATAAAAAGACGTGCACAGCCCCATAGACTATCCCAGGTACAAGTGCTGTAAACCACAGATAGCACTCGTCCGAGAAGATCAGTCGTGTGCACGAGCCCTCAAAAAAATACGGTCAACCAGTTCTTCCAGAGAAACCTCATAAGTATGGCCATCATTTGGTCTCATCATAGTCAGAGTTTCTCTCCCTTTACAGCAATCGCACACTCGTTCATTTATAGAGGTACACGTTGTGACCTGAATCCACCGGTGAAGCTGCAACACAGGAGCCTTATGCTTTATGACATTCATAAAGTCATTTTTATACCATTCTATAAACTTTACTGCCAGGCAATGAAATTCTAATCATTCTGCTCCCCCCCTTTGATAGGATAATCTGATTATTTGGCAGATGAAATGAATATGCTGTTTACTGGATTTCTAATGTATTTGCTGGATTTATGATGCTGTCACAAGATCTCTCCAAGTTGTCAGAAATTGGAAATTCCAAGCAAAGATGAAGGTGTATTAGTAGATAGTCAGTCAAATTGGGCAAGCTTGTTTCTAAATCGAACCACTTACTAACTTTACTAACTGGGCTCCTATCCGAAATGCGCTTTTAATTCATCCGGTATTTTTTTTCCCTGGTAGGCAGTAAGTGTGCACATTGCAGGGAAATTATAATGCAAGCGATGACAGTTGCTTCGCGAGAGAACCATAACTTCTCTATGTGCTTTTACGTCTGAACATTGCAGTTTTAAGTGCATTCACTACATAAAGGGAGCCATTTGCCCAGTGCTGCTGTTCTTTATAGCAGTGTGGATTATTCTGTTTGCCCGGTGTCATTTTACTTTCTGGCTGTTTCAGGTGCCATGTTGCTTTGTGTCTCGGGCTGACTCCAACTTCGTCTCTCATTCTCTAGTGTTTCTTGAACTTTTGACTCCCTCTCCACATGAGTGTTCGCTGTTTGCTTGCGTAACATGCTGTTTATCGTACACTAAACCCCAGCACTGATCCAACCATCTCCAGTACCCACCTAGGGAGCTCTGCATCCTGCAGACAAGCACATCGATTTCTCTACTCAGCGGCTTTTTGCATCAGACAATGCGGATCCCTTCAATTACTCTCAAAGCATCTTGAAGGGAAATTGGCATAAGGAACGGAGAACGCATCCCGTCAACTCCACTGAAGCACGAATCCTCAGCCACTGGGGAGGCCCAAAGGTGTTCAAACACAAGGATCCCAAATCACCGCAGGTGGAAATTGTATGCATTGACTCGGAGGAGGGGGCTGTTATCAAGAAATGAGGGGACCATCTAATCCTGAGAAATTGAAGAAGACACAATGCCAAGCCTATGAATTCTTAAGTTCGCAGAAACAGCTTGGGCAACATGCGGAAAATCAGTAAAAAAAACAGGAAAAGAAATGGAGATGCCACAGTACACATTGAGCGGAGCACGCAGATTTGAAACAAGGCTTCAGGACTCGCTCACAAGAATGGATGGAATCCGTCCGGATGATACAATGTATTGCATAGCACTAGGACTACTGTTATACTATGGGGCAGTGCTGAATAGCGTTTTGGCTGCCCAAACTGGATCACGTGCACCAGTTCAACTCTATATTGTTAAGGATATTAATATCCAATGAACATATACAAAATTGCACCGAATAAATAACACAATCATAAAAAGCAATGACTATTGCTTGAACCAAAAAGGTAATAATTGCATCTTTCAGCAATGATCATGAAGATAAGCTATTGTCTATTTAAGTAAACTGGGGAAAAAAAACTATTTAGTCAGCCACCAATTGTGCAAGTTCTCCCACTTAAAAAGATGAGAGAGGCCTGTAATTGACATCATAGGTAGACAACAATGAGAGTCAAAATGAGAAAACAAATCCAGAAAATCACCTTGTCTGATTTAGCAAGATTTATTTTGCAAATTATGGTGGAAAATAAGTATTTGGTCACCTAAAACATGCAAGATTTATGGCTCTCACAGACCTGTAACTTCTTCTTTTAGAGGTTCCTCTGGCCTTCACTCATTACCTGTGGTAATGGCATCGGTTTGAACTTGTTATCAGTATAAAAGACACCTGTCCACAACCTCAGTCACACTCCAAACTCCACTATGGTGAAGGACACCAGAAACAAAATTGTAGCCCTGCACCAGGCTTGGAAGACTGAATCTGTAATAGGCAAGCAGCTTGGTGTGATGAAACCAACTGTGGGAGCAATAATAAGAAAATGGAAGACATACAAGACCACTGATAATCTCCCTTGATCTGGGGCTCCACGCAGGATTTCACCCTGTTAGATCAAAATGATCTCAAGAACGGTGAGCAAAAATCCCAGAACCACACGGGGGGGCCTAGTGAATAACCTGCATAGAGATGGGACCACCGTAACAAAGGCTACCATCAGTAACACTACGCCACCAGGGACTTAGATCCTGCAGTGGCAGAGGTATCCCTCTGCTTAAGCCAGTATATGTCCGGGCTGTCTGAAATTTGCTAGAGAGCATTTGGCTTATCCAGAAGAGTATTGGGAGAATATTATATGGTCTGATGAAACCAAAATAGAACTGTTTGGTAGAAACAAAACTCGTCGAGTTTGGAGAAGACAGAATGCTGAGTTGCATCCAGAGAACACCATACCTACTGTGAAGCATGGGGGTGGCAACATCATGCTTTGGTGCTGTTTCTATGCAAAGGGACCAGGACGACTGATCCATGTACATGAAAGAATGAATGGGGCCATGTATCGTGGGATTTTGAGTGCAAACCTCCTTCCATCAGCAAGGGCATTGAAGATGAAATGTGGATGGGTCTTTCTGCATGATAGTGATCCCAAGCACACCACCAGGGCATTGAAGGAATGGCCAGTCTCCAGCTCTCAACCCCATAGAAAACCTTTGGAGTGATTTGAAAGTCTGTGTTGCCCACCGACAGGCCCAAATCATCACTGCTCTAGAGGAGATCTGCATGGAGGAATGGGCCAACATACCACCAACAGTGTGTGCCAACCTTGTGAAGACTTACAGAAAATGTTTGACCTCTGTCATTGCCAACAAAGGATATATAACAAAATATTGAGATGAACTTTTGTTAATGACCAAATACGTATTTTCCACCATAATTTGAAAAGGTGATTTTTTGGATTTGTTTTCTCATTTTGACTCTCATAGTTGTCGTCTACCTATGATGTCAGTTACAGGCCTCTCTCATTTTTTTTAAGTGGGAGAACTTGCACAATTGATGGCTGACTAAATACTTTTTCCCCACTGTATAGGTAACTTCCTTAATAAAGAGAGCTTCAGTCGAGTGTGGTTATTCTCCGTGTACGTGCACGTACATCCATTAGAGATCAGATTTAACAGCAGACAATTAAGAGGACCACACACCCCTCGAGTGTGCCCCCCAAATCAATAAGTATGTGTAAAACCTCAAACTGCACTCTGACGTCATGAAGGAAAATCTACAACAAAATCTGCACCAAACCGTGTGAATTTTGGTTAAGACATAATGCAAATTTGCTTTTCCAGATTTCCCTCTGGATTTACGGTAAAGGAGGACTTTTCACAGTTTCAGTTTTTGTGGTGTGAATATGTAAGCAGATTCTACTTAAAAAACACTGTAAAATCTCCTTGAATAAGCTTTTTATTGAAATCAGTGCACAAGGTGCTAACTTTGCCACATTTTTCTCCACATGGAAAAAGAAGCATCAAATGAATTCATGAGGCATTTATGCTTAAAATGTATGCTTATAGAGGTTTTTTTGCATTAAATTCTGGAGCAGATTCTGCTCCAAAATCCACACAATGCTATGTGCAAATTACTTTTTTTCCAGGTGAATTCCATCTGGAATCCACCTGAAAAAGTGCTGCAAAACCTCCTAAAAAATCTAACATATTGCTCAATATTGTAATATGTTCAGTTTTTCGTTATCTCTTTTAACTGCTTCAGGTTTCGGAAACTATGTAGCTGTTAAACGAATCAGCATTCTCATTCTTCAGTGTAATGGAAAATACAGAGCAAAGAAGCCAATAAAGCAGCTTCAAGAAAAGACCGACTACAACCGCCTAGAAAAACTCGGCTGCTCTATGCACACAAAGTTTTTCGGGAAGGTTTTTGAAGCAAAAACTTGATAGGTCGGGATCATAAATGTGAGAAACATGGCCGAGTCTCGCATGTTAATACCCGGCACTGCCACTGGCACCCTGATTGGAGCATGTGGCCGCATAGCAATACATGCAGCTGAACGCTCCACTCCGCTCCTGAGTGCCGGCGGCAGTGCCGGGTATTAACATTCGAGACTCGGCCATCTTTCTCGCATGTGTGATCCCAACCATATGCTCCAAATCCTCCTCCAAATCCCAAAATGATTTAAAAACATGTGTTCTCAAGTTTTTTGAGCAGTATCTACAGTTTTGAGGAGTTTTGCATTTTTATGGAGGATTTTAACAGTTTCCACTCACTTCCCTCTCACTGGCATGTGCAAAAAGAGTCTTTTTGGAGCAGAAATTGAGTGGGAACTCCAAGATTTTAAGTGCTTTTTTAGATGTTAAGTGTTTTTTAGGAGGATCTGGAGATTTTCATCTTCTAAAAGACTCCATTTGCCTGCAGCCTTAAAAACCCTTCCAATATTCTTTTAACAAACTTCTAACTGATTCCAATATAATGTACATGGTGCTCTTTTTTTCAAAATTTTTGGAGCATTTTCCATTAGAAATCATATAAAAAACACTCAAAAATTGTGAAAAAGAAGCAAAGAGCTCACCTGTCCAAGTGAACAGCAAAACACTCCAGTAATAGCAACGGTCCAAACGATAGCACTCTCATCTTCTTGAAAGAATTCTATTTATCCAGTAGTACAAAAGGCATAAAAATGGTTGAACACAAAAGCACAAAAATTAAAAGTGCAGAAAAGAAATTTTCCCAGCACTCCCAAACAACATGTTTCAGACCTACACTGTCCTTTGTCAAGCCAAAGTTGCTCCATAAAGCAATTCTTTTAAGAAGATATGAGTGCTAGCTATCGTTTGAACTGTTGATATTCAGAGAATATTTGAAGATGTTTTTCATGTGAATTTTGGAGCAAAATCTACTTGAAAATCCATATAATAAAAACTTATTAGTGATGAGCAAACGTGCTCACCACTACTCGTTACTCGCCCGAGTATCACTGTACTCGGTGTACTCGGTGCGCACCGAGCATTTCCGGGATTACTCCGTGGGAGCTCGGGTCTCCACCCAGCATTTTTGGCGGAATTTAGAGACCCAATCACGCTACAGGGATTGTCTGCCAGGCAATGAAACGCCAAAGCCATCTTTGTTGTGATCGTGCAGTGATTGGCTGGCCGCACAGCATCATCAGGGGTATAAGAGACCGGACGCCGCCCTGCTCTGCGCATTCAGTTCCGGATTGAGATAGTGTAGAGAGAGCTGCTGCCGATATAGGGTCAGAATTGGTGATTTATTAGTTAGTGTTGGGTCTACCATCCTAAACTACTCACATCCAGCTAAAGCAACAGTCCTTCTAAGGACTAATTCCGGAGTATATAGGTTCCAGCGTTAGGTAGGCAGGGTAGTGTACATCGCTTTATACACATCAGTGCAAGGCCTGCAGGCACTGTATGTGTGTATATAGATCATTGCATACATCAAGAGGGTCCATTCCCTCCCTGTGTTCTGGTGCTGCTGCTACTGGCAGGATATATTAGCCATACATAGCTAGCCCCAGGTGTAATCGGAATACAGACCACACATTTTTTGGTGTGGTATCGCTATGCCAGCTCATATCTGTGCATGCTCCATGTTTTGCCAGTTTACGGTGGTTTTCTTTTTTTGGCCTGGCTATTTATTACTGTAGTTAAATACAGCAGTATTTAGCCCAAAAAAATACAGGCCATACATTTGTCGTAGTGGTATCTCCGTGGCGGCTCATATCTGTGTGTACTCAAAGTTCGGTTTTCTTTTTTTTGACCTGGCTGTCATTGTAGTTAAATACAGCAGTATTTAGTAAAAAAAAAAATACAGGCCACACAATTGTCATAGTGGTATCTCCGTGGTAACTCATTCCTGTGTGTGCGCAAAGTTTTGCCAGTTTACGGTGGTTTTCTTTCTTTGGCCTGGCTGTCACTATAGTTAAATACAGTAGTATTTAGCCCAAAAAAATTTAGGCCATACATTTGTCGTAGTGGTATCTCCGTGGCGGCTCATATCTGTGTGTACTCAAAGTTTTGCCAGTTTACAGCGGTTTTCTTTTTTTTGACTTGGCTGTCATTGTAGTTAAATACAGCAGTATTTAGTAAAAAAAAAATACAGGCCACACATTTGTCATAGTGTTATCTCCGTGACAGCTCATATCTGTTTGTGCTCAAAGTTTTGGCAGTTTACGGTGGTTTTCTTTTACGTCCTGGGTGAAACTGTACTTATATACAGCACTAGTTTGCCCAAAAATAAAAAAAAGGGCACACATTTGTTGTAGTGGTATCTCTGTGATAGCTCATATCTGTGCGTGCTCAAAGCTTGGCCAGTTTTCGGCTGATTTCTTTTTTTGGTCTGGCTGTCACTGCAGTTAAATACAGCAGTATTTAGCACAGAACAAAAATACAGGCTACACAATTGTCGTAGTGATATCTCCGTGCCAGCTCATATCTGTGTGTGCTCAAAGTTTTGCCAGTTTACAACGGTTTTCTTTTTTGTCCTAGGTGAAACTGTATTTATATACAGCAGTAGTTAGCCCAAAAATAAAAAAAATGCAGGGCACACATTTGTCATAGTAGTATCTCCGTGCCAGCTCATATCTGTGCGTGCTCAAAGTTTGGTCAGTTTACGGCAGTTTTCTTTTTTTTGTCCTGAGTGTCACAGTAGTTATATACAGCACTATGTTGCATTATTTTAAAAAACAGGCCACATTTTAAAGTGGGGTCTATATGTGACACGCCTCATACATCTGTGTGACAAAAATTGAGGCATTTTAGGCCTAACTTCCCTTTTTTGGGCAGTCTGTCACTCTTGTTATATCCAGCAGTCTTTTTTAACCAAAAAATAAAAATAAATTTATACAGTCTGTTATCTCAGGCTACGGCCTGGTGTATCTGTGGTGGAAAAATCTTTGCTTCGCAGGCATACATTGCATAGTTCTGTCTGCTAGCCTTGTTCTACTCATTGTTTTGTGCTTTCAAAAATTAACACAAAACCGAAAAAAAAATTAATACAGCCTGTTATCTGAGGCTGAGGCCTGGTGTATCTGTGGTGGAAAAATCTTTGCTTCGCAGGCATACTGATCATATATAATTTTTCTCCAAATAAATCTATTTGTATTGAGCTTTTCAAATATTTCAGTAGTCCATTTAAAATGGGCAAGACAAGGGGCAAAGGACGGGGAAGTAGACGTGATGCTGATGGTGCATGCAGAGGACGAGGCCGTGGCCAAGCTGAAAGTGGGAAACAGCAAAGACTCACATCTTCTCGCTCGACCATCCTGTACCAGTTTCTAGGGGACTGCAGAACACCACTATTGAAGCCAGAGCAGTGTGAAAAGATTGTTGGTTGGATAGCGGATAATGCTTCCAGTCACTTAGTCACCATCATGTCTTCCACACGGTCAAGTCTGAGTAGCAGTGAGTGTGGATGGATATTACTCACCCTGATCCTCCTTCCTCCCACCATCTCGAGTGCCCTGAGACAACTGATCCCACACTCGGACACTCCGAAGAGCTGTTCAGTTTTCCATTTGGAGATTTGTGCCTCTTGCCCTGTCCACTTGAAGCAGGGCAAGATGATATTCCATGTAGCGATGCAAGAATCTTTGAGCAGCCACGGTCACAAGAGGATGATGATGAGACACAATTGCCGGAAAGTCAGGAGGAAGAGCAGGGTGTGGATGTGGAAGACGAGGTGGTGGATGACATAGTGACTGACCCAAACTGGCAGGAGGACATGCAGAGCGAGGACAGCAGCACACATGGGGAAGGAGGCATATCACCCCAACAAGCAGGAAGAAGCAGTGTGGTGGCCATTGGCAGAAGGTGTGTATCCATTCCCTGTAACACCAGCATGACAAAAGCTGCCATTCCAACTGTTAGATATTCCCGAGTCTGGTTATTTTTTAAAGACTGCATATAACCCCAAACAGGCCATTTGCAGCACTTGCCATGCCCGCATCAGCAGGGGTAGCAAACCTATCAGCCTGACCACCACCAGCATGATTATGCACATGGCAGCAAAGCACGTAACTTTGTGGACCGAATCCCAGGCTCCTGGAACACTGTCTGCAGGTGACAACACTGCCTCTTCCACTGTTTTGCGTACAAGCCAATCCCCAGATCACCGTGCCTGTGAAGATGCCTCGGGCCCTACACCTGTTGTTGCCCACAGTCAACCAGCACCATCTTCAAGCCCGTCCACGTCCTAGTCACAGCCCAGCCTTCAGTTGCCTATGCCCCAGTCATTGGAACGCAAGTGGAAAAACGCAGCCAATGCCCCACAGGCCACAGTACTTAATTCGAACATTTCTTGTCTGCTTGTGCTTGAAATGTTGCCTTTTAGGCTCGTTGAGATGGAAGCTTTCCACAACCTGATGGCGGTGGCCGTCCCAAGGTACTCGGTCCCCAGTCGCCACTATTTCTCCAGTTGTGCCGTACCGGCATTACACCAGTATGTGTCCCACAACATTACTCGTGCCCTCAACAATGCTGTTACTGGGAGAGTCAACCTAACCACGGACACGTGGAAAAGTGCTTGTGGGTTGGGATGGTACATCTCACTGACGACACACTGGGTTAACACAGTGGAAGCCTGGACACAGTCGGACCTTGGGATGGAACACATCCTCCCCATGCCGAGGACTGCGGGCCCTATGTCAATCAGGGTTGCCCCCACAATCTACAGCTCCTGCACCTCCTCCTCCTCCTCTTCAGCCTCCATCTCTGAAATGATCAAAACAGTCGGAAGCTGGAAGTTGGAAGCACTGCAGCACTGTCTCAGCCAAGTGGCAACAGGCTGTGCTGAAGCTAATCTGCATAGGTGACAAACCGCACAATGCAGAAGAGTTGTGGACAGTGCTGAAAGAGCAATCAGATATTTGGATGGCACCGCTGAACCTACAGCCAGGCATGGTCGTGTGTGACAATGACTGGAACCTGGTGGCGGCTCTGAGGCAAGGTGAGCTCACCCACGTACCTTACCTGGCCCATGTGCTTAACCTCATGGTTCAACATTTTTTCAAAAGCTACCTGTAGCTTCCGGATCTGCTAGTGAAAGTACGCCGTCTGTCTGCCCATTATAGAGAGCCAGCTACAGCTTCAGCTGCCCTTGCCATGCTTCAGCAGCGTTTGCAGCTTCCCGCTCACCGACTGGTGTGATGTTCCCACGCATTGGAACTCTACACTGCATATGTTGGAAAGGATTTGTGAGCAGAAGAGGGCAGTTGTTGACTACCAGCATCAACAAGGCCGTCGATATTCAGTTCAGACTCCACACATAAGACCTCAGGAGTGGACATGGATGTCAGACATATGTACCATCCTCCAGAACTTTGAGGACTGCACCAAG
Organism: Dendrobates tinctorius; assembly: GCF_039654945.1. NCBI lineage: Eukaryota > Metazoa > Chordata > Amphibia > Anura > Dendrobatidae > Dendrobates > Dendrobates tinctorius. The sequence continues at coordinate 25,945,396 of NW_027361754.1, read as the reverse complement.
ATTGTGAGCAGCGATGACACCATAATTAGCATCACCATGCTGCTTCTTAGAGGATGGATTGCAAGCAGAGCATGAGGACATGGAGCAAGGAACCATACAGGGTGATTACACTCAGCCCAGCCTCATGTTGTCGCAATGTGGATTGGTAGACACTGAGGAGGAGGGGGAAGAACAGGAGCTACTTTCATGTGCTATAGATGGTACTACAAGCACAGCTGTCATACCGTCTGTTCAGCGGGGATGGCCTGAGGACAGGGAGAAGAAATATGATGACGAGGAGGAGGAGGACAGCATAATCAGTCCTCCTGTTGGTGAGTACACGGAAGTCTTGCCTGTTAGCAGTCTGGCACACATGGCTGACTTTATGTTGTGCTGCGTTTCCCGTGACCCTCACATTATAAAAATTTGTGGTGACACTCATTACTGGTTGGTGACACTTCTAGACCCACACTGCAAGGAGAACTTTCAATCTCTTCTTCCAGAGGTAGAGAGGTGTACAAAAATGTTGCTGTACCAGAGGGCCCTTGTAGTGGAATTACTGAAAAAATTCCCATGTGTGAACGCTGGCAGCAGACATCAGAGTTTGCTGTACAACCAAGGAGTCCAAGCGAGATAGACAGAAGTACAATCCAGCTCAGGCAGGGGAACAATGGCAAAGTTCTGGGACAGTTTTCTCAGACCCTCCCATCATGCCGGGACAGAGGCAAGGGGTGCTGGCACAAGAAGTGCAATTTTATGGGAAGCTGCTGAGGGAGTACTGTTCTGCCCATTCTGTGCAGCTAGATATTTTTAAGTGCTGTTACAGCTATGGCCATTAGGTGTCATAAGTTGCCCTTCTCTTTTATTCATGTGTTTGGAATTTTCTGTTCCCCAAATGGTTAATTGTTCAGAACCGCCCCTTCTTTCTGCCCTGGTCAACAACATGTAACTATTCTCCTGCTGTCTCCTGAGTAGCTCACACCTGCTTAGCTCAGCTCTTTGCAAAACCATTGCTATAACAAGTGGATTCCGGTAAGGATAATGTAATTATTAGTTATGCATCTTTGTTAGCAGCCATAACGCAGCCCCCCATGATCTTTGCAATAACAGTAAAAACAGATCCGCTGGTCACAGGCGGTGGTTTCCCAGGCTATACGGCACTGCTACCACCCAAACTGCTCCGCATACGGGTACTACAGCAGCCGCCACACAGCTGCAGGGACAAGAGCCCAGAGCTCAGTAAAAATGGACGGCTGGTCACACGCGGTGGTTACCCAGGCTATACAGGACCGCTATCACCCAAACTGCTCCGCATATGGGTATTACAGCAGCCGCCAAACAGCTGCAGGGATAAGAGCCCAGGGCTCAGTAAAGGACCGCCGGTCGCACGCGGTGATTGCATAGGCTGTACGGGACCGCTAACACCCACACTGCTCCACATACGGGTATCACAGCAGCCACCATACAGCCGCAGAACGCTACTGCAGCCCGCCAAGAAGTGCTACATCTTTCCCACCATGCAGAAGTCCACAATGCATAGACTCAGTTTCCCTCCGATATACGCATCAGTACTTGGCTAAACGCACAATGTCTTGGAAAACACATCCTCACTCAAAACAAAGTCACGAGCAAGCTCCAGTAGATCGTCATTAGCAGAGCTCACTGCTGTCGCTCATGCTGAAGTTGAAGCTGAAGCGGCCAAAGCAAGATCCTTCTTTCGCCGAATGAGATATGCATCTAAAGCTGAGACAAGCAGATCAAGGTGCCGAAACCACATGTTTGCAGGCCGTGAGAGAGATGGAAGCCGCACGTCTGCAGGCAGAGAGAAAGGTGGAATCTGCACGTCTGCAAGCTGAAACTGCACATTTGCAGGCAGAAAGGGAGGCGGAAACTGCATGCCTGCAAGCTGAAACTGCACATTTGCAGGCAGAGAGAGAGAGGCGGAAGCTGCAAGCCTGCATGCAAGCTGAAACCGTACATTTGCAGGCAGAGAGAGAAGTGGAAACTGCACGTTTGCAAGCAGAGCTAGAAAGACTTGCAGCAGACAAAGAGACAGCAGCTGCAATAGCTAAAGCAGAGTATTTGGAAGCTATGAAAGAACCTGATTATGAGAGACGCAGCAACATTCTCGGACCAGATCTAGAGCAGCAAGATCCAGCGCAGCGCGTCGCAGGGTACGTCTGTCAACATTCTGGCGTGGATGACAGCCCTGAAGCATCATATCGATCAGCCCATGCCGATTACCAGCGATCCAACCCCGAGCTTCACTACCAAAGGCAAGGAGACGTCCAGCACAGAGATGTCGACCACAGCTACCGTTGCACTGAGAAGAAGGTACAGCTCCCATCCCGCCTTAAAGAGACACCTTCTTCACCGACAAGGTACAGCACAGACTATCTGGAGTCAGAAGCGTCTTACATGTATGGTGATGCACCACACACTAGACATGACTATTAGACACCGGCTCGTGTCAGCACTGATGGAGCCTCCATGGACCTTGCAAAGTTCCTTGCCCACCGATAACTGGTTACAAAGGGACTTATAAAGTTCATTGATAAACCTGAGAACTATCGGTCATGGCGAGCCTCATTCCGGAACGCTATTCATGGTCTGGACCTTTCTTGTGGTGAAGAGTTAGATCTCCTGGTAATGTGGCTCGGAAGTGAGTCAGTCGAGCATGCCAAAAGACTGAGAGACATTAATGTAAAGCATCCTCGCACAGCCCTACATAAAGTGTGGGAAAGACTTGATGAATGCTATAGGACAGTAGAAGTCATAGAGAATGCTTTATATAAAAGAATTTATGATTTTCCTACGATAGGACCTAATGGTTATCTAAAGCTTAGAGAACTGAGAGTTTTATTGAATGAGTTGCAGGTTGCCCACCAGGAAGGAAACTTGCCCGGATTGGCATTCTTAGACACCGCTAAGGGTGTCAATCCGATAGTACAGAAACTTCCTTACAACCTACAAGAAAAGTGGATTACATGTGGTTCACAGTATAAACAAAATCATAATGTATCTTTCCCTCCTTTCACTGTATTTGTTGATTTTGTCACCAAACAATCTAGGATTAGAAATGACCCTAGTTTTGACTTTACTCTATCATGTTCCACTGCCTCCGGTGCCAAACCCAGTAGGACACCCGTGGCAGTCCACAAAACTAACATTGTTTCCACAGGCCCTCCTCTTAAGGTGATTAAAATCCCTCCAGATGAGAGCAAGCCTCATGATCCCAGTAAAAATTGTCCTCTATACAAGAAACCACATCCTCTACTAATATGCAGAGCCTTCAGGGAGAAGTCTTTGGAGGATCGCAAAGGTTTCCTCAAGGAGAACAACATCTGTTTCAAATGTTGTGCCACAACCTCTCACTTTGCCAGGAACTGTGAAGATAGCGTGAAATGTGCAGAAGGCAGCAGCATGGATCACGATACAGCCCTGCACCCTGGATCACCTCCACGAGTGTTGTCACAAGCAGAGGAGCACGATGAGAAGCAGAAGGATACTGAAGAAGACACCCCTGTGGTCAGCTCTCAATGTACGGAGATCTGTAAGGGACTCACAGGAGGAAGGTCTTATTCAAAAAACTGCCTTGTCCGAGTTTATCCTGCAGGCCGCAAGGATAAAGCCTTCAAGATATATGCAATCCTGGATGACCAAAGTAACAGGTCACTAGCCAGGTCTGTCTTCTTTGACAACTTCAGTATTGTAGGCCCTGGTTCTCCCTACACCCTGAGGACGTGTTCAGGTACCGTTGAGATGGCGGGGAGAAAAGCAAATGGATACAAAGTGGAGTCCATAGATGGCCAGACCTGCCTATCATTACCGACCATCCTGGAGTGCAACCAGATTCCTGACAACAGGTCAGAAATACCTTCACGGGAGGTGGCGACACATCACCCCCATCTAAAGCGTATAGCCCACCTGATACCTGAAATGGATCAATGAACCCCAATAGCTCTACTTCTGGGAAGGGATATACTACGAGTCCACAAGGCTAGAGAATGTATAAACGGCTCTGGGAACGCTCCGTATGCACAGAGGCTCGGCCTTGGATGGGTCATCATAGGAGACGCCTGTCTAGGAGGAGCACACAAGCTGGCCTCAGTCAACAATATGCTTACCAGCACACTAGAAAATGGATGTCCATCTCTCTTCCAGCCATGTCACAACAATTTACTGGTAAAGGAATTGCCAAACAGCACTCCACTACCTTGCCCTTCCTCAGCACCTACCAATGAAGACCACGCCTGTGAGGGTGAACAAGACCACATGGGATGTACAGTCTTCCACATGACCAAGGAGGATGACAAGGTAGTGATGTCCATAGAAGATAGGATGTTCCTGGACATCATGGATACACAAATAGTCAAAGACAACCTCAACAAGGGACAACCTATTCCTGGAGACAGTGTGCTAAAGAAGCGTGATCCAATTGTTGACCAAGACGGGCTGCTGAGAGTAGGTGGCCGTCTTCAAGAAGCCGAGGTAGAAGTCTCAGAGAAACACCTGGTAATAATCTCTGGACATCATCACGTCACATTCCTGCTCATTCAGCATAATCATGACTTAGTGAGAAACCAAGGCCGTTTGTTCACCGAAGGGAATCTGTTATGAATGAGTCACCGAAGGAGGAAAAAACAAAAATATCAGCTAAGTCCAGAAAACCGGAGAGGTTGGTAGCTATCGGATTGCAGACCCCTGATCCTATCCACAACAACTAACAGTAGCCGTGGGGGGTTCCTACGATGCCCTAGACCCCTCGATCACAGCCGGAGAACTAAATAGGCCTAAAGAAAGAAAGGGGAAATCTAAACTTCCCCAGAGCAGACCCCAAAGCAATAGGCAGCCCCCAACATATAATGACGGTGAAGCAAGATGAAAACACTAACACAGGTAGAAAGATAGGTTGAGCAAACGATGGGGCCCAAGCTAACTAAAAAGGACAGGATAGAAAAGCTGCTGTCTGCAATCTGTAAAAAACCCTACAAAAAATGTCCCAACCGTCTGATAGGAAAAACAGGCCCTGAAGTCGCTAGGACTTCAAAAAGACTATATCAGCACTCAGGTAAATTCTGAAGACAGAGCAAAGAGACAAACTGATCAGAGACAAAAATGGAACTCAGCACCCCCCCGACTGGGGATGGCTGAACTCCAAAAAACAAGGTAAACAAAACAAAACTAATAAGTTCAATAGCAGAGCAAAAACTTATCTTTGGGAAGCAGGAATCAGACTGGTCACCAAGAATCCAGCAGAGAAATCACCAGCGACTCAGAAGGGCGTCATCTGCCTTATATCCAGTCAGAATTTCCTGTTACCCAGTCATCATCTACCAGATCAGGTGTTTGGTAATCAGCCTCACTACCTTCCTTCACCAGAAGAGGGAGTTCATCAGACATCGACAGTGAAGGGGAAAATGAACTCACAACAGGAATCTGCGGGCGGCTGGTCTATAGCTAGTCGGCGCAAAGAGAAGCGTGAGCAAACTCATCTTCAACTGTGTTACGTGTCGCAAACTCCGTGGCTCGTTCCAAAATCCAAAGATGGCCAATCTTCCATCTGACAGACTCAGTCCCGAAACCCCCTTCATCAATGTTGGACTAGACGTATTCGTGTCTGTGGCTACTCGACGCACTAGGAAATCCAATACTGAAGCAAAGTGTTGGGCAGTTCTATTCACTTGTCTGTCCATCAGAGCTTTTCATATCGAAGTAATCAAGTCTATGGACACTTCAAGTTTCATAAATGCGTTTCGACGCTTCACCGCAATCAGAGGCCCTGTGAAGCATATTCACTCCAACAGAGGTACGAATTTCATTGGAGTGGCAAGAGAATTCCAAATCCCTTCCAATTTGGACATCACTAATGTTGAAAGGTACCTAGGCGAGCAAGGATGCATCTGAACTTTTAATCCGCCACACTTTTCGCACATGGGAGGTGCCTGAGAGAGAATGATAGGCATAGCACACAAGATACTAGACTCTATCTTCCTCCAAACGAACACCAGACTCACTTGAGAGTTTAACCACATTCTTGGCCGAGGTATTGGCTATCATGAACGCCAGGCCACTGTCAGCACTCTCCAATGATTCCGGAGATCCGACAGTTCTTACTCCGGCAATGATACTCACGCAGAAAACCTGTGTCCCGAGAGCTCCACTCGGAGAATTCAATGATAAAGATCTCTTCAGACACCAGTGGAGGCAAGTGCAAAGTGCATCCAATGTCTTCTGGGACAGATGGAAGAAGTAATATCTCTCCACTCTACAAACTAGGACAAAGTGGCAAAAAGACCGCCCAAACATCCAACCAGGCAATGTGGCACTTGTCAAAGACACTCAGTCACATTGTAATGAGTGGCCACTCGGCCTAGTCACCAAGCCTCTTCCCATCAAGGACTGGAAAGTGCGCAAGGTAGAGGTCAAAGTGAGCAAACTTGGGGAGAACAAACTGTTCCTCCGGCCAGTTACTGAACTCGTATTGTTATTATCCCCAAAAGAGCCAAATAGTGGCATCTGTTGATGACAAGCGGGAAGTGATCTGCCAATTCTGTGCAGCTAAATAATTTTAAGTGCTGTTACAGCTATGGCCATTAGGTGTCATAAGTTGCCCTTCTCTTTTATTCATGTGTTTGGAATTTTCTGACCCCAAATGGTTAATTGTTTAGAACCGCCCCTTGTTTCTGCCCTGGTCAACAACATGCAGCCATTCTCCAGCCATCTCCTGAGTAGCTCACACCTTCTCAGCTCAGCTCTTTGCAAGCAAAGCCATTGCTATAACAAGCGGATTCCGGTAAGGATAATGCAATTATTAGTTATGCATCTGTGTTAGCAGTCATAATGCAGTCCCCCATGATGTTTGCAATGCATGCTCAGCTCCTGTGATGTTATTTTACTGCATGTTTGTTATAAGCACCCTCTAGTTATGCATCCTCTGTTCAGTGAGTGTAAATCTGGCAGCCACTAGTTGTGTTAGATATTTCTTTCACCTTTGCTGCTGTGTTATGATTGAGTCACCGTAGGAGGCAAAAACAGAAATGCTAGCTAAGTCCTGAAAACCAGAGAAGTTGGCAACTATCAGATTGCAGACCCCTGAACCTATCAACACAACTAGCAGTAGCTGTGGGGGGTTCCTACGATGACCTAGACCCCTCGATCACAGCCGGAGAGATACATAGACCTAAAGAAGGAAAGGGGAAATCTAACTGCCCCAGAGCAGACCCCAAAGCAATAGGCAGCCCCCCACATATAATGACGGTGAAGCAAGATGAAAACACTTACACAGACAGAAAGACAGGCTGAGCAAAGACGGGTGTGACGGACTCAGCTCCTGCTGATCCCATTTTTTGAGTGGACCCTCTGGGTCGTGGCACCCACCCACCGAGGGCGAGCTGACCTTGTGAGAATCCACCCCCTATACAGGGAGTGTCAGGGGCAAGACCAAGGGGGTGAGCCACCACGACTGCTGGGACCAGACGGCCGGCTCAGGGGACACTAGACGAGTGTCTGACGACAAGGACGAGCAGGAAGCAAGACGAGACTAGACGTAGGTGCAAGGTATCTTCATTAGAATAACACAAGATCACATACAGAGAAAACAAGCAAAACGTGCAAGGTGCGCGTGTGGGCACGCCAAGGTCCATAAAATGGTACGTGCCAGATGGCACGCCTAGGCACAGGTAATGGCATGATGGCATCGGACTCCGGACTGCTGGCAAACCGACAGGGTCCAGGGATCAGGCTGCGGACGTCAGCTCCGGACATCAGGCCGCAGTCATCTGGTTCCGGACCTCTGGCAACGGTCGGCAGGTTCCGGGCATCCGGCAGGCAAACCAGGGTTCAGGCAAGGAGGCACGACAGATATCCAAACAGGGTGCGTGTTTAGGGAACACGCCAAGGTCCAAGGCTAGGTGCGTGTGTAGGGGACACGCCAGGGTCCAAGGCTAGGTGCGTGTGTAGGGGACACACCAGGGTTCAAAGCAAGGTGCGTGTGTAGGGGACACGCCAGGGTTCAAAGCAAGGTGCGTGTGTAGGGGACACGCCAGGGTTCACAAACGAGACAGGGTGCATGTGTAGAGCCACGCCAGAGCATAGGATAAGACAGAGTGCGTGTAGAGACACGCCAAGGTACAAGACAGAGTGCGTGTAGAGACACGCCAAGGTACAAGACAGAGTGCGTGTAGAGACACGCAAAAGCACAAGACAGGGTGCGTGTAGAGACACGCCAAGGTTCAAGGCAGGGTGCGTGCTAGAAGCCACGCCAGGCACAAGGAAGGGCTGCGTGCTAGGAGCCACGCAGGGACGCACACCTCACTGGCCAATGCACACGGCTGTAACGCCAGCACGAGGCACGACTAAGGCACAGGAGGGGGCAAAGGAACCTTCGTGCTAGGAGCCACGCCAGGTTCAGGGCAGGGTGCGTGCTAGGAGCCACGCCAGGGTTCAAGGCAGGGTGCGTGCTAGGAGCCACGCCAGGGTTCAAGGCAGGGTGCGTGCTAGGAGCCACGCCAGGGTTCAAGGCAGGGTGCGTGCTAGGAGCCACGCCAGGGTTCAAGGCAGGGTGCGTGCTAGGAGCCACGCAGGGGGCACGCCACACTGGCAAGTACACAAACACGTGGCACAGGAGACGGCCAAGGGGAACCCACGCCGGGGTTCAATGCAAGGACAAGGCAGGGAACAAGGCAAGGAACACAAGCAGAAACAGAGCCAGGTCAGAGCGAGGACAGAGTCTAGCAGCGGAGCGTAGGCAGAAGCCCAGAGCCGGGCCAAGGGAAGACCTTGGGACTAGACAAAGAAACGAGCACTAAGGAGAGGAGAAATGGTGCGTGTGCCAGGGAGCACTACAGAGCACCATAGGAGAGAGCGAGGCAGAGCAAGCAAAGACTGAGACCATAGGGAGGAACACAAAGCAAGGAATAGCAAGGCAGAGAACACGGGGAGGACTACAAGTCAAAGCATAGCAAAAGCAAGACATGGCAAAACAGGCGAGGCAGAGAACAAAGAAAGGACTACAAGTCAAAGCATAGCTAAGGCGAGACATAGCAAAACAGACTAAGACAAAGAACAGCAGAAGGACTACAAGGCAAAGCAAGGCAAAGACAAACATGGCACGAGAGACAACACAAGACAAGAGGCGGAATACGAGCACGGAGCGTGTGCAGAGACGCACTACAGAGCAAAGTGCAAGGGCACAGAATAGAGGGAGCAACCCCACAGACCCAGAGCCTTGCAGGGAAGCAACACAATAATCAGGCCCTGAGCATAGGAAGAGGCGGCCTGATATAGGGCATAGCACCTCCTCCTCCAGGTCAGGACCAGGGGAGCACTTCCGGGATTCTAGACATGACGAGATGATAGCAGAACCAGACAGTGCAGGATCTTAGGAAACGTCACATGATCAGGGTTTCAGACATGAAGAGATGATTACCGAACCAACCAGTGCAGGATCCTAGGAAGAACACATGATCCGGGATTCTAGACATGACGAGATGATTGCAGAACCAGACAGTGCAGGATCTTAAGAAATATCACATGATCAAGGAGTCCAGACATGACGAGAAGATCACAGAAGGCAGAGCAGAAACGCAGGGATCCTGCAGCTCAGACATGAGGTGAGTCTGCACACAGCTCTAGCGAACATGCAGGACAGCAGACAAAACATGCGCATGCACATCACTCCAGGAGTTCTTGAGACAAACAGACATGGCAGACATGGCGGACGTGACAGTACCCCCCTCTTTAAGCCCCCTCTCACTGGGGCTGGAAAGAAGAAAAAAAAATTTTCTTCGGCAGAAACCAGAGTTTAGTACAAAACCACTCCAACAATGTTGATCCGACATCTGAAACGGACACCTGCACCGGTCAAGACACAGGAGCCGCTGACGAGACATGAAGATCCAGTGGGGAGGACTGCGGTTAGACAAGCAAGTCTTCTTACTCTGGCTGCCATCATTTCCAAATGAGTCCAGAGGTCAAGGGCCAGGTCTGATTTACATCAGAAGAGTGGCCGGGGTACCGCCATATTCAGGAGAGTCCAGGAGAAAGAGCAGATCAGATTCTATAACAGACGGGTCATCAGACGGGTAGCCGAGGTACCAGCGGAGTCCATGGCCTGATTAACTGTGACGGACTCAGCTCCTGCTGAGCCCATTTTTTGAGTGGACCCTCTGGGTCGTGGCACCCACCCACCGAGGGCGAGCTGACCTTGTGAGAATCCACCCCCTATACAGGGAGTGTCAGGGGCAAGACCAAGGGGGTGAGCCACCACGACTGCTGGGACCAGACGGCCGGCTCAGGGGACACTAGACGAGTGTCTGACAACAAGGACGAGCAGGAAGCAAGACGAGACTAGACGTAGGTGCAAGGTATCTTCATTAGAATAACACAAGATCACATACAGAGAAAACAAGCAAAACGTGCAAGGTGCGCGCGTGGGCACGCCAAGGTCCATAAAATGGTACGTGCCAGATGGCACGCCTAGGCACAGGTAATGGCATGATGGCATCGGACTCCGGACTGCTGGCAAACCGACAGGGTCCAGGGATCAGGCTGCGGACGTCAGCTCCGGACATCAGGCCGCAGTCATCTGGTTCCGGACCTCTGGCAACGGTCGGCAGGTTCCGGGCATCCGGCAGGCAAACCAGGGTTCAGGCAAGGAGGCACGACAGATATCCAAACAGGGTGCGTGTTTAGGGAACACGCCAAGGTCCAAGGCTAGGTGCGTGTGTAGGGGACACGCCAGGGTCCAAGGCTAGGTGCGTGTGTAGGGGACACACCAGGGTTCAAAGCAAGGTGCGTGTGTAGGGGACACGCCAGGGTTCAAAGCAAGGTGCGTGTGTAGGGGACACGCCAGGGTTCACAAACGAGACAGGGTGCATGTGTAGAGCCACGCCAGAGCATAGGATAAGACAGAGTGCGTGTAGAGACACGCCAAGGTACAAGACAGAGTGCGTGTAGAGACACGCCAAGGTACAAGACAGAAAAGCACAAGACAGGGTGCGTGTAGAGACACGCCAAGGTTCAAGGCAGGGTGCGTGCTAGAAGCCACGCCAGGCACAAGGAAGGGCTGCGTGCTAGGAGCCACGCAGGGACGCACACCTCACTGGCCAATGCACACGGCTGTAACGCCAGCACGAGGCACGACTAAGGCACAGGAGGGGGCAAAGGAACCTTCGTGCTAGGAGCCACGCCAGGTTCAGGGCAGGGTGCGTGCTAGGAGCCACACCAGGGTTCAAGGCAGGGTGCGTGCTAGGAGCCACGCCAGGGTTCAAGGCAGGGTGCGTGCTAGGAGCCACGCCAGGGTTCAAGGCAGGGTGCGTGCTAGGAGCCACGCCAGGGTTCAAGGCAGGGTGCGTGCTAGGAGCCACGCCAGGGTTCAAGGCAGGGTGCGTGCTAGGAGCCACGCAGGGGGCACGCCACACTGGCAAGTACACACGGCTGTACACAAACACGTGGCACAGGAGACGGCCAAGGGGAACCCACGCCGGGGTTCAATGCAAGGACAAGGCAGGGAACAAGGCAAGGAACACAAGCAGAAACAGAGCCAGGTCAGAGCGAGGACAGAGTCTAGCAGCGGAGCGTAGGCAGAAGCCCAGAGCCGGGCCAAGGGAAGACCTTGGGACTAGACAAAGAAACGAGCACTAAGGAGAGGAGAAATGGTGCGTGTGCCAGGGAGCACTACAGAGCACCATAGGAGAGAGCGAGGCAGAGCAAGCAAAGACTGAGACCATAGGGAGGAACACAAAGCAAGGAATAGCAAGGCAGAGAACACAGGGAGGACTACAAGTCAAAGCATAGCAAAAGCAAGACATGGCAAAACAGGCGAGGCAGAGAACAAAGAAAGGACTACAAGTCAAAGCATAGCTAAGGCGAGACATAGCAAAACAGACTAAGACAAAGAACAGCAGAAGGACTACAAGGCAAAGCAAGGCAAAGACAAACATGGCACGAGAGACAACACAAGACAAGAGGCGGAATACGAGCACGGAGCGTGTGCAGAGACGCACTACAGAGCAAAGTGCAAGGGCACAGAATAGAGGGAGCAACCCCACAGACCCAGAGCCTTGCAGGGAAGCAACACAATAATCAGGCCCTGAGCATAGGAAGAGGCGGCCTGATATAGGGCATAGCACCTCCTCCTCCAGGTCAGGACCAGGGGAGCACTTCCGGGATTCTAGACATGACGAGATGATAGCAGAACCAGACAGTGCAGGATCTTAGGAAACGTCACATGATCAGGGTTTCAGACATGAAGAGATGATTACCGAACCAACCAGTGCAGGATCCTAGGAAGAACACATGATCCGGGATTCTAGACATGACGAGATGATTGCAGAACCAGACAGTGCAGGATCTTAAGAAACATCACATGATCAAGGACTCCAGACATGACGAGAAGATCACAGAAGGCAGAGCAGAAACGCAGGGATCCTGCAGCTCAGACATGAGGTGAGTCTGCACACAGCTCTAGCGAACATGCAGGACAGCAGACAAAACATGCGCATGCACATCACTCCAGGAGTTCTTGAGACAAACAGACATGGCAGACATGGCGGACGTGACAATGGGGCCCAAAAGCTACCTAGATAGGAACGGATAGGAAGGCTGCTGTCTGCAATCTGCCAAAACCCTATCAGAGACAAAAGCCAACAAGCTGATATAAAAATGGCCCTGAAGCAACTAAGCTTCAAAAACTAAATCAGCACTCAGGTACTTTCAGAAAACAGAGCTCAAGGAACACTGCACACTCCAGCAGGGAGTGGCAGAATCCAAAAAGCAAGAAAAACAAAAACAAATCTTAGATGCAAAAAGGCAAAACAGCAAACTTAGCTTTAGGAGAGCAGGAATCAGACTGGTGTCCAAGAGTCCACAGAGAAATCACCCGCAGGGCAGAAAGGGCGTAGGCTGCCTTAAATCCAGTCAGTGACTCCACTCAGCCAATCGTCCTCATAAGTCCCAGGTGTCTGATAATCAGGCTCACTACCTTCCTTCACCAGAATAGAGAGTTCACCAGGCCTCAGTGATGGAGGGGAAAATGAACTCACAACAGTACCCCACCCTTGAGGAGGGGTCACCGAACCCTCAACAACGCCACCAGGGCGATCAGGGTGAGCCCGATGAAAGGCACGCACCAATCTTTTGGCATGAATATCAGAAGCAGAAACCCAGGAATTATCCTCCTGACCATAACCCTTCCACTTAACCAAATACTGGAGTCTCCGTCTAGCCAGATGGGAATCCAGAATTTTCTCTACCTCATATTCCAAGTTACCTTCAACCAATACAGGGTCCGGAGGTGCCACCTCAGGCACAACTGGCTCAACAAACCTCTTCAACAAGGACTTATGGAACACATTATGGATCTTAAATGTGACAGGAAGAGCCAAACGAAAAGAGACCGGATTAATAATCTCCAAAATCTTGTAAGGTCCAATAAATCTAGGCTTAAACTTAGGAGAAGCCACCTTCATAGCAATATTTTTTGATGATAACCACACCATATCACCAATCTTAAACTGGGGACCAATGGTCCTATGTCGATTGGAAAACCGCTGGGCCTTTTCCTGGGAGAGAGATAACTTATCCACCACTTGGTCCCAGATCTGGTGCATTCTCTCCACCACAGTGTCAACACCTGTTCAGGCAGAAGGCTCCACCTGCCCTGAAGAAAATCGAGGGTGAAAACCAAAGTTACAAAAAAAAGGTGACATCAAAGTGGCAGAACTAGCTCTATTATTTAAAGCAAATTCGGCCAAGGGCAAAAATGAAACCCAATCATCCTGATCAGCGGAAATAAAATATCTCAAATACGACTCCAAGGTCTGGTTTGTTCTCTCTGTCTGCCCATTGGTCTGAGGGTGAAAAGCAGAGGAGAAGGACAACTGAATTCCCAATTTGGAACAGAACGTCCTCCAAAATTTAGACACAAATTGAACTCCTCTGTCAGATACAATGTTCTCAGGAATCGCGTGCAAGCGAACCACCTGTTGCAAAAACAGAGGCACCAACTCAGAGGAAGATGGCAACTTAGGGAGTGGTACAAGATGAACCATCTTAGAGAACCTATCACAAATCACCCAAATAACAGTCATTCTTTGAGAGACCGGCATATCAGAGATGAAATCCATTGAAATATGGGTCCATGGCCTCCTGGGGACCGGCAAAGGCATCAACAACCCACTAGAGCGAGAACAAGATTTAGACCGGGAGCAAGTCCCACAGGACTGCACAAAATTCCTGACATCATGAGACAAGGTGGGCCACCAAAAAGAGCGACTCACCAGATCTCTAGTACCAAAAATACCTGGATGACCAGCCAATGCAGAGCAATGAACTTCAGACATCACTCTCTTCTTCCACTGGTCAGGAACATACAACTTTCCACTGGGGCAACGCTCAGGTTTGTCCTCCTGGAACTCTTGCAGAGCAAGTCTCAAATCGGGCGAGATGGCAGAAAGAACTACCCCTTCGCCTAAGATGGTGGCAGGCTTGGTCACCACAGGAGAATCAGCAAAGAAACTCCTAGAGAGGGCGTCTGCCTTGACATTCTTAGTTCCAGGAAGGAAAGAGACCACAAAATCAAAACGTGTAAAAAACAAGGCCCACCTAGCCTGTCTAGGGTTCAAGTGTTTAGCCGACTCTAGGTAAATCAAATTTTTGTGGTCAGTGAGGACCACTACTTGATGTTTGGCTCCCTCCAACCAATGTCTCCACTCCTCAAATGCCCATTTCATGGCCAACAGTTCCCGATTCCCCACATCATAGTTACGTTCAGATGAAGAGAACTTACGGGAAAAGAAAGCACAGGGATTCATTTTAGATGTTACCGGATCCTTTTGGGACAACACAGCTCCTGCACCAATCTCAGAAGCATCCACCTCTACCTGGAACGGGAGTGAGACATCAGGTTGCCGCAGAACCGGGGCGGAGGTAAATCTACGCTTCAGCTCCTGAAAGGAAGCAACCGCCTCCGGAGACCAATTCAACACATCCGCACCCTTCCTGGTCAGGTCAGTCAATGGTTTGGCAATACTAGAAAATTTTGCTATAAATTTCCGATAAAAATTAGCAAAACCCAAAAACTTCTGGAGGGCCTTCAAAGAAGTGGGCTGAACCAAATCATAAATGGCCTGTACCTTGGCCGGGTCCATTTCAATAGTTGACGGAGACAAAATAAATCCCAAAAAAGAAATTCTCTGTACTCCAAAAAGGCATTTTGATCCTTTGACATACAGAGAATTCTCTCTCAAGATCCGGAACACAGTCCGAACATGTTCCACATGAGAATCCCAATCCTTGGAGAAGATCAAAATATCATCCAGATAGATAATCAAAAATTTATCGACAAAGTCTCGGAAAATATCGTTCATGAAGCACTGGAAGACAGAAGGGGCATTAGTGAGCCCAAAAGGCATCACCAGGTACTCAAAATGTCCCTCCGGAGTATTAAACGCCGTCTTCCTTTCATCCCCCTGCTTAATGCGGATAAGATTATACGCCCCCCTGAGGTCAAGCTTGGTAAACCAGCAAGCACCTCTGACTCTAGAGAATAGATCCGAAATCAGGGGTAACGGATACTGATATTTAATAGTAATTTTATTGAGGGCACGATAATCAATACAAGGCCTTAAAGAACCATCCTTCTTGGCCACAAAAAAAAACCGGCACCTAAGGGTGAAGAGGATGGTCTAATAAGACCCTTTTGCAACGCCTCCTTAATATAGGACCGCATGGCCTCGTGCTCGGGTACAGATAAATTGAAGAGCCGACCCTTAGGAAACTTACACCCCGGGTTTAGTTCAATTGCACAATCATAACTCCTATGAGGAGGCAAGGACGCAGACTCATTCTCACTAAATACATCATAGTAGTCCGCTAAATAGTCAGGCACCTCATGCGACTGAGGAGAGGTGGAAAAAACCAGAGCCTCACTAAAGGTACACCGGCAACCCCAACTCACCACAGACACAGACTTCCAATCCAAAACTGGATTATGAATCTGCAACCAGGGAAACCCCAGAACAACGGCATCATGCAGACCATGCAACACCAAAAATCTGCAATTTTCTTGGTGGTCTGGGGCGACCCGCATGACCAACTGGGTCCAAAACTGAGGTTTATTTTTTGCCAGAGGGGTAGCATCAATCCCCCTCAAAGGGATAGGCGTCTGCAGAGGTGTCAACGGAAATCCACAACGTTTAGCAAAATCCAAGTCCATTAGGTCCAGCGCTGCTCCCGAATCCACAAAAGCCTTGGTGGAAAATGTGGACAGGGAACAGATCAGAGTAATCGCCAAAAGAAACTTAGGCTGAACCCCACCAACAGAAAACGTGTGTGCAAAGCGTTTCTCACGTTTAGGACAAACAGAAATAACATGTGAGGCATCCCCACAGAAAAAACACAGCTTATTACGCCTTCTGAATTCCTGACGTTGCGCCTTAGACAAAACTCTATCACATTGCATAGGTTCAGACGTCTGTTCAACCGGTGGCAACACCTCTCGTGTAATCCTGCGTTCACGTAAACGCCGATCAACCTGAATGGCTAAAGACATAGAATCGTCCAGACCAAAGGGAACAGGAAATCCCACCATAGTATCTTTTACGGCTTCTGACAACCCCTTCCGAAAGAGAGCAGCCAAGGCACTATCATTCCAGGTAGTAAGGACCGCCCACTTTCGGAACCTTTGACAGTACAATTCTGCAGATTCTCGACCCTGGTTCAATGCTAACAGGGTCTTTTCAGCCTGATCAATAGCATTAGGTTCGTCGTACAGCAACCTCAAGGCTTGAAAAAATGCGTTCACATTAGTCAGAATAGGGTCATCTGGTTTCAAAGAAAACGCCCAATCCTGGGGATCACCGCGCAGCAAAGAGATGACAATTTTCACCTGCTGCGTGGGGCTCCCTGACGAGTTAGGCTTCAAAGCAAAAAATAATTTACAATTATTTTTGAAACTCAAAAATTTAGATCGATCCCCAAAAAATACATCAGGTGTGGGGATCTTTGGTTCAACAGCATGTGAACGAGCAAGATAGGCGGAAATTCCTCGCACTTCAGCAGCGAGCTGCTCCACACGATCAGACACTTGCTTTATCTCCATTGAGAAAAAAAAAATTCCCCCTATGGCCTCAGAGATATAGAGGAAAGAATATACACTTTTTTTTTTTTTTTTAAGCACAATTCTTTCCTGCTATTGAGTACCCCAGGATCTGCGGTTGGGCGTGTGATTCTGTTATGATTGAGTCACCGTAGGAGGCAAAAACAGAAATGCTAGCTAAGTCCTGAAAACCAGAGAAGTTGGCAACTATCAGATTGCAGACCCCTGAACCTATCAACACAACTAGCAGTAGCCGTGGGGGGTTCCTACGATGACCTAGACCCCTCGATCACAGCCGGAGAGATACATAGATCTAAAGAAGGAAAGGGGAAATCTAACTGCCCCAGAGCAGACCCCAAAGCAATAGACAGCCCCCCACATATAATGACGGTGAAGCAAGATGAAAACACTTACACAGACAGAAAGACAGGCTGAGCAAAGACGGGGCCCAAAAGCTACCTAGATAGGAAGGCTGCTGTCTGCAATCTGCCAAAACCCTATCAGAGACAAAAGCCAACAAGCTGATATAAAAATGGCCCTGAAGCAACTAAGCTTCAAAAACTAAATCAGCACTCAGGTACTTTCAGAAAACAGAGCTCAAGGAACACAGCACACTCCAGCAGGGAGTGGCAGAATCCAAAAAGCAAGAAAAACAAAAACAAATCTTAGATGCAAAAAGGCAAAACAGCAAACTTAGCTTTAGGAGAGGAGGAATCAGACTGGTGTCCAAGAGTCCACAGAGAAATCACCCTCAGGGCAGAAAGGGCGTAGGCTGCCTTAAATCCAGTCAGTGACTCCACTCAGCCAATCGTCCTCATCAGTCCCAGGTGTCTGATAATCAGGCTCACTACCTTCCTTCACCAGAATAGGGAGTTCACCAGGCCTCAGTGACGGAGGGGAAAATGAACTCACAACACTGCTGTGTATGTTATTTTGTTCAGCTTTAATATAATGCATGATAACAGCATCCTGTATCATTGCTACTGTTGTGATAATACCCTGCATTGCTATTACCTGCCAGTATTTGTGTATTGTACACTGTCTAACGGTACTGACATGCTGTATTATCTGTCTTTTGTAGTTTTTACCTGAATCATCCACATTTTGTACAACAATCTCTGATATCATCTACAACCTTGTACAACAACCCCTGATCTCATGTACTACTCTGTTCTACTATACCATCTGTTATCATCACCCATTGTTGTCCATATCATCCCAATAAATAATAAACTTAAGCACCCATACAGTCTTGTTTCTAGGAGTGGATGAAAGGTTAAGCCGTATGCTGGAATCTACACAGCGTCATACGTGTAAGAAGGCAGAACAAGTACTTTGCAGATCATACAAACATCCTCCGGGATTCCTCTGTGCCTTTTAATTAAATTATTTGGTATCCAAGCTGGACACGTGGCATTAACTGGCTCTCTACACCTTGAAGGTCCTGGCCTGCCCTGCTGCTAGCGTTTTTAGTGCCGCTGGTGGAATTATAACAGATAAGTGCATCCATCTGTCAACTGACAATGCTGACAGGCTGACTCTTATAAAAATGAACAAGGGCTGGATTGGGCAATACTTTTGTACACCACCGAATGAAAACAGCGAAACATAACCTCAAATACATTGTCTTTTTTGTGGAGGTGTATTCTCATGCACCTCTACACAACCACACATGGGTATCCGATTCCTGATTTGGTCTGTTTGGTGTTATCCTCCTCCTTATCGTCATCCTCATCATCCACAACCAGTAGAACACCAGGGTGGATGTATTCCGTGATGCAAAAGTCACTCAGTTTTTGTGCAAGGCTGGTTTTACCCTCCGTCAGGCGCAATATAGATTCTCCTCAGTTCATGCGCAATGTGTCTGACAAGCACAGGTCAGAAAACCACCTATAGTAGCTACATATTTCAATTTCAGGACTATAGAAGTAGTCAGTGACCTTCATAGGAATGTATTAAAAGAGATTACACCAAATCAGATGCAAAAAAAACCATTTATTAACCATAAACTTATTAAAACTAAAAGTACCACTTTTCGGTAGTACCGCCAAATAGGCTCCAGTTATCTTTACTTAACTATTGCTTAAATATAAAATTATGGAAAAAAACTTAAAGGATATTGCACTTAGATGTTACTTAATTATTTTCTACTCATCTTCAGTGGTTTCAATTGCAGCAGAAGATCATCGAAACGGAGGCAACGGATCAGGACTTTGAATCGTTTCAGATTCATCACAAGGCTGAATTTTTCGATGCCATCACCGTCTGTCCCCCACAGCTCCTCCAAACTTTGCCTATTTGCTCTGAAAGCACCAGCTAGGTATAACAAGCCAATAAATGCCTTGAGTTCAATCACATCAGTGTTTTTGATGTCCCTCTCTCTGGAGAATTGCTCTTTGATTGTGTCAATATACTGGTTAGTGAACCGAACAATAGTTTCCAACATGCTATCTGTAATTAGATTACTCCAACATTCCACTGCAGTTTTAGCTTTTCTAGCACTTCCAATAACTCCAGGAAGGTGTGTAATAATATTGTGGGATTCTCTGCGCTGTTTGTTCTTGGGTGCCTTTTTGTTCCACTTTGTATTTTTATCTTTGCCCAAATAATAAGCAAGATCTGTGTCTGTTTCCTCTGTATCAGTGTCATCACCATCCTGCTCTGTTCCAGAATCAGTGTTACATTCTGCTACCTCATCTTCAGATGAAATGTCACTAGATTCCTCTAAATCCTCAGTTACTGCTGGTTCTTCCTCATCATCTTCTAACAAAAAAATCTTCATTTCTTCTAAATGAAGGGGTTTAGATGAATCATACTGTTTTCTGGCCATTGCAGCAGAAAATCTGAAGCAAGAGAGAAAGAGTATGTGTTAGGGCGCAATGTGCCTTAGAAGCCACCCTCCATTTGTCTAAGAAAACAGTACTTATGTACACTAACTTAGCATTAATCCTTCATAAAACAAGCTAAATACACAATCGTGATGAATAAAAAAAGAAAATACTAACCTTTCAATTTGTGTTGAAATCAGGCGCAATGTGCCTGAGAAGCCAAAGTGTTGATATCTGCTCACTAGAAGGTCTGCTGAGTCACTGTGATATCAGGTTTCACAGAGCCTGTAGAGTCAGGAGTAGAGTTGAGCGATACCATCCGATACTTCAAAGTATCGTATCGGATGGTATCGGCCGATCTTTAAAAAAAGTATCGGTATCGCCGATTCCGATACCGGAAGTCCCATTCAAGTCTATGGGACTTCCGGTATCGGAATAAGAAAAACCCTTTCCTGCCCTTGTACAGCCTCTCTGGGGTCTGTACGGGCCTTTCGGGGGGCTGTGCCGGCCTGCCAGGGGGTCTGTGCAGGCTCCGGTGGTCTGTGCCGGCCTGCCGGTGGTCTGTGCAGGCTCCGGGGGGCTGTGCCGGCCTGCCGGGGGGCTGTGCCGGCCTGCCGGGGGACTGTGCAGGCTCCGGGGGGCTGTGCCGGCCTGCCGGGGGACTGTGCCGGCCTGCCGGGGGGCTGTGCCGGCCTGCCGGTGGTCTGTGCAGGCTCCGGGGGTCTGTGCAGGCATCGTCCGATGGGACTACAAGTCCCATCGGGCGATGCCTGCTACCATGACAGTGATTGACACATTAGCCAATGATGGGACAGTAGTAGTCCCATCATCCGGCTAATGTGTTAAATGTTAAAAAAAAAAAAAAAAAAAAAAAAAAAAATTACATGCTACATACATACAACATGCATACTACATACATGCTACATTCATACTACATACTACATACATGCTACATTCATACTACATACTACATACATGCTACATACATACTACATGCTACATACATACCACATACATACTACATATATACTACATGCATGCTACATACATACTACATATATACTACATGCATGCTACATACATGCTACATGCTACATACATACTACATACATACTACATGCTACATACATACCACATACATACTACATATATACTACATGCATGCTACATACATACTACATATATACTACATGCATGCTACATACATACTACATGCTACATACATACTACATATATACTACATGCATGCTACATACATACTACATGCTACATACATACTACATACATACTACATATATACTACATACATGCTACATACATACTACATGCATGCTACATACATACTACATGCTACATACATACCACATACATGCTACATACATACTACATATATACTACATGCATGCTACATACATACTGCATGCTACATACATACTGCATGCTACATGTATGCTACATACATACTACATACATACTACATGCTACATACATACCACATACATACTACATATATACTACATGCATGCTACATACATACTACATATATACTACATGCATGCTACATACATACTACATGCTACATACATACTACATATATACTACATGCATGCTACATACATACTACATGCTACATACATACTACATACATACTACATATATACTACATACATGCTACATACATACTACATGCATGCTACATACATACTACATGCTACATACATACCACATACATGCTACATACATACTACATATATACTACATGCATGCTACATACATACTGCATGCTACATACATACTGCATGCTACATGCATGCTACATACATACTACATACATACTACATGCTACATACATACCACATATATACTACATACATACAATACATTCATACAATACATACATAGACATACAGTACATATAACATAGAGTAACATACTTACCAATACTTGTCACATTGTTCCCCGAAGCCATTGTCGTCTACGGAATAAATATTAACATAACAAACCACAAAAATACTCACCCACGATCCGAAGCAGTCCACGAGTGTGTCCCACGATGATCTTGGGTAGAGAACTGCAGCATCAGATGATGCTGCCGTTCTCTACGGGCTGCAGGAATCCAATGACGGAAGGTAGGTATCCTTCCGCACTGTATTCCTCCGCCACTTAAAAAAAAAAAAAGTCCCTAGTCTCACTTTATGCCATTGCTGTGTGGGAAATTCCCACACAGCAATGGCATAAAGTGAGACTAGGGACTTTTTTTTTTTTTAAGTGGCGGAGGAATACAGTGCGGAAGGATACCTACCTTCCGTCATTGGATTCCTGCAGCCCGTAGAGAACGGCAGCATCATCTGATGCTGCAGTTCTCTACCCAAGATCGTCGTGGGACACACTCGTGGACTGCTTCGGATCGTGGGTGAGTATTTTTGTGGTTTGTTATGTTAATATTTATTCCGGAAAGACAATGGCTTCGGGGAACAATGTGACAAGTATTGGTAAGTATGTTACTCTATGTTATATGTACTGTATGTCTATGTATGTATTGTATGAATGTATTGTATGTATGTAGTATATATGTGGTATGTATGTAGCATGTAGTATGTATGTAGTATGTATGTAGCATGCATGTAGCATGTAGTATGTATGTAGCATGCATGTAGTATATATGTAGTATGTATGTAGCATGCATGTAGTATATATGTAGCATGTATGTAGTATGTATGTGGTATGTATGTAGCATGTAGTATGTATGTAGCATGCATGTAGTATGTATGTAGTATGTATGTAGCATGCATGTAGCATGCAGTATGTATGTAGCATGCATGTAGTATATATGTAGTATGTATGTAGCATGCATGTAGTATATATGTAGCATGTATGTAGTATGTATGTGGTATGTATGTAGCATGTAGTATGTATGTAGCATGCATGTAGTATGTATGTAGTATATATGTGGTATGTATGTAGTATGTATGTAGTATATATGTAGTATGTATGTAGTATATATGTAGTATGTATGTAGCATGTAGTATGTATGTAGCATGTATGTAGCATGCATGTAGTATGTATGTAGTATGTATGTAGCATGCATGTAGTATGTATGTAGTATGTATGTAGCATGTATGTAGTATGTATGTGGTATGTATGTAGTATATATGTAGCATGTATGTAGTATGTATGTGGTATGTATGTAGCATGTAGTATATATGTAGCATGCATGTAGTATGTATGTGGTATGTATGTAGCATGTAGTATATATGTAGCATGCATGTAGTATGTATGTAGTATGTATGTAGTATGTATGTAGCATGCAGTATGTATGTAGTACGTATGTAGTATATATGTAGTATGTATGTAGCATGCATGTAGTATGTATGTAGCATGCATGTAGTATGTATGTAGCATGTATGTAGTATGTATGTAGTATATATGTAGTATGTATGTAGCATGTAGTATGTATGTAGTATTTTTTTTTTTTTTAACATTTAACACATTAGCCGGATGATGGGACTACTACTGTCCCATCATTGGCTAATGTGTCAATCACTGTCATGGTAGCAGGCATCGCCCGATGGGACTTGTAGTCCCATCGGACGATGCTTGCACAGACCCCCGGACATCAGCACAGCCCCCCGGCAGGCCGGCACAGCCCCCCGGCAGGCCGGTACAGACCCCCACAGGGTGCACAGACCACCGGCAGGCCGGCACAGCCCCCCGGCAGGCCGGTACAGACCCCGGGCAGTCCACACAGCCCCCCGGCAGGCCGGCACAGCCCCCCGGCAGGCCGGCACAGCCCCCCGGCAGGCCGGCAGAGACCCCCGGAAGGCCCGAAATGACGGCGCATCATGATGCGCACACACCGCGCATCATGATGACGTCAGGCCGTCAATCAACTGAACTTCCGATTCCGATGCCGAATTCCGATATTAAAAAAATATCGGAAGTCGGTATCGGAATTCCGATACAGCAAGTATCGGCCGATACCCGATACTTGCGGTATCGGAATGCTCAACACTAGTCAGGAGATAACTAGGAGGGGTGGGGTTTTCTGATAAGTGGGCAAGGAGAGAGAAGTGAAACTAATTACTGTGTGCCTGTCAGATCTATTGCGCCTGACGGAGGGTTTATGATGCTCGTTACTAATTTGAAACCAAAACAAATGTTACTCCCCCAGGGTGAACTATCATAAAAATGAGATGCACGTATATTCTTCCCATTTATTCTTATATTTTCCATTTTTCCTATCTGTGAAACATCCTCTTATGACCTAGTGAATACCTCTCCAATATAAAAATAGTGAAATACTATTATATTATATTTTTATTTATATCCCTGTCTCTGAGCTGTTGCTAGGGACAATCATATCTTGTTGAACACATTCTGGCTTCATATCTATGAACCTGTGTTTGCCCCTCGCTTTTGTTATTTTCTTTCATAGGTGGATTCACATTTTTTATTTATTTGTTTGATTACAGTATGATTTATCATTATGTTTGCTCATTCTCCACCACTAGATCGCCAGAGTTGATGTGTTCCATGCTGCTACAGCCAGTCCAATTTTTGGAAAGGGAGTCTATGATCCCCATAAAATATTTTTTAAAAATGTACCCCCCATGGGGAAATGTTTGTCAGCCCATACACTAAGTGTATGTGCATTACAAGTCTAGTAGACCCGCTCCTTTGTAATGGGACATTTCTTTAGGAGGCCCTCCTCCATGTTTCTTCCAAGGGGGAAATTGGGGTGCATGCAAATTTGGGTCAAGGCGTCCCTTGCATTCAATGCATAAGGAAACTGTATGGCAGGACCAACTGAAGACTGTGAAGTGGGTTTTCATGTGGCCTTCCAGTATCTGGGTTCAAAGGCATATTGGGGTGCATATGACTTGATAGCAGGGCAGGCCTTGCATTCAATGCAACATTTTTTCAGGAGGCCCTCCTGTACCTCTCGTGAAAGGGGTATTGGGGTGCTTTGTAATTCTTGGCAGCCCAGCCACTCACTGCATTGACAATAACAGCATAGGAGACCCACTGTTTAATAATGGCCCTTTAAGAATATTAATGCCGCCTGATGCCCCTCTAAAAATAGGCTATGTGACTTTAAGAGTCCCTCCTTCAGAAATGAAACAAGATGTGTCTCCTTATGTGTCACACACCACATGGCCAGCTAGGGTCATTAAATGTTACAATCACATTTCCCAGTGAACGCATTAGTATTGGTTCAAAGCAATGTTAAAGTTGAAAAACACATCAAAAACGCTGCATGTGAACATAGCCCAAGTGGTGGAGGAACATTTTTGTTTTGGGTTAATTATTTTGCCATATATACAAGTCATTAACCTGGAAAGGATGTACCTTAACATACTGTATTTCCAAGCAAAATCCGTTTTGGTATGTTTTTAGGTGCACCGGTGAAAATGGCATGAAACTCTGAAAAATTTGCTTAAAGCTGTGAACTAGGAGTCAGGAATGCTTCCAGGGGCGATCCCCTTGATGTCCCCGTGTCATTTGAGCAGTGTTTGCATCACTTTCAGATGTTTTTAGATCTTAAAATGAACCCCGGGGGATCGCGGTAAAAATGCTCGGATCTCCCATAGACTTACATTGGGCTCGTTCTGTCCGAGTACCCGAATATTCCAATTTGCTCGACCCGAGCAACGAGCACCCGAGCATTTTAGTGCTCGCCCATCACTAAGGCTACATTCCCACGTAGCGGAACTCTCGCGGAATTTACCGCGAGAATTTCGGAATTCCATTCCGCGGGAAAATCGCATTTTAAATTCCTGCAATTTTCCCACAGAAAAACTAGCAATTTGCAATCGTAATTAGCTTGCAGAATGCTAGCATTTTCCAAGCTATCTGGAGCATCGCTTGGAGAACTGATTGACAGGTTGGTCACACTCGTCAAACATAGTGTTTGACAAGTGTGACCAACTTTTTACTACTGATGCTGCCTATGCGGCATCAGTAGTAAAAGATAAAATGTAAAAAATAATAAAAAAAATAAAAAATATTGTTATTCTCACCTTCCGGAGTCCCACACAGCCTTCCCGCCTCTCTCCACGCTCCTGGTCCCAGTAATCCTTTGCGCGAATGACCGCGAGACGTCACGCTCCCTCGACGTCATCGCGAATGACCGTGAGACGTCATGCTCCCGCGAGATCGCGACGTCATCGCGGTCATTCTCGCAAAGGATTACTGGGACTGGGAGTGTGGAGAGAGGCGGAAAGGCTGTGCGGGACGCCGGAAGGTGAGAATAACAATATTTTTTATTTTAATTCTATTTTTTACAGGGATATGATACCCATAGCCCGGAGGACAGTCTCCTCTCCTCCGGACCGTGGGTACCATCCGCAAATGTTCTGCTTACTTTTCGCATGGTGGGCACAGCCACATGCGGAAAGTAAGCAGAACAATGCATTCCTATGTGGGCGGAATCGCGCGTTTAAAACCAAAGCGAAAACGCGAAAAAACCGCAACGTGTGAACTCAGCCTAAAACTTATGTGAACATACCCTCAAACATCCAGGTAAGAGAAAAAATTAGAAGCATCTCAGATCTTGGATCCCATGGCCGCTTCTAGAAGCTTTTCTCTTCCCATAAAATTAGCCTTGAGTCCAGGTGATTTTGTGAACCTGGTCGGAGCAGGGCATTGTTTTGATATGTAATTTGTTTTGCCAATTTGTTAACGTTATTTAGTACAGAAAGATAAAGTGTTACGTGATAAACGATTTTTCACTCAGTATTCATTTTAACAAGGTATTGTAATTTTACCGGCTATCCAAGAAAACGCATCGATCACTACAAAGACAGCTGGCGGGACCAACCGACCCCCTCCTTCCCGGCCATGTAAAACTACACCATCCATCCTTGCTGTAAAAAGGAGTGATGTTCGCCCATGTACATTGTATCTACAAGAGCTGGAAACAGATCCCACTGTGCAGGTGCAGATTCGCTGTGCATTCTGCATGTTGCCCCCCGATATCAATTCTTTACTCTTCGCATTGTTTTTATGGTCTTTGCACTCTTTTATTTGCCGATAAGTATCAAAACCTGCGTAAAAAAAAAAAAGAAAGGCGAATGTTCATCAGCAAGTAAAAAGCATTGTTCTGACGAGATTAGCGCATTCATCTACACGGGCTCGTTACTGACCACTGATTGATAGGACACGTGAATAGCCACTTAATTTAGTGTCGGCGAAAATCATAAACCCGATCCAAGATAATATTCATTAAGGCTCGTCGTTCAATACGCCAACGTCTGCCACTCATCTCTTAATTACTAACCGCCCGGTGTTTTTATCAAGAGGCGCGATCATTTTAATAAACAGGATATTGTGCTTTTATGTAACGACTCTCACCCTCTGTGGTCTTCTTCTTTGTTGTCTCGCACATTATTGACCTACTTCAGTTGTTGTAGCAATGAGCAGATTTCCCAGCTGTGGGTATACATATATAACGCCCCTTGGTCAGAACAGTGTGTTTTTAATCTTGAATGGCCGCACGTATGCAGCTTCTCCGGCTGAGTGTCTGCGTTTGGCAGGAGCCGCCGGGCGATATCACAGTCCATTAAGTAGCAGTGAGCTATACGATGCATGAAGCCCAATATCACTCGGTTTATGTCCATAGGCGAGTAATGTTTCTTAGAAGCCTGAATCCTAAAGGGGGTGTCTAAGTGCATGCCATCAGGATTCTCAAAAAGCTGCAATTAGGTGATTTGCATACATGCAATCACATGCCGACTAGACGTGTACAGCCTTGCTCAATACATATGAGTTGATGGAGGCCAGACACATCTAGTTGTAATGTGATCCGAAGTTGGCGAATTGTATAATTACGTTCACATGACCACCAGAGATTTCTGACAGCATGCACCAGGGGTGGACATATCATTGGTGCAACCAGGGACCCAAGAGGTAACAGGGCTCAATTTTGTCTTCAAAGCAGGTAGAAATGTGCGTTATGATCACTGATTGGACTTCAAAGAGCCCATATACTGTTCTTGCTTAGTGGTCTCTTCTGCCTGTGACCGCCAGTGGTGCACACATTGAATGCTGTGAAGATTTACATGTCTTCAGTCACTAAGAGTGACTGCAGACTTGAACTCCAAGCATGGACAACCCCTTTAAACTTCATGCACATGGCAATATTAGCAGAAATGAGCATATAAATTTTAGTGGAATTTAATTCTATTAAGATTTTACAAAAATCCACATTCATCAAAATTCTTTTGCAATTTGCTTCCGCACACATTTAGCAAAATGGTGACTGCTGCTCTCTTTCGCTCTGTTCTCTCAGTTGCTAGGGAGTTGCTCAAAGAATGAACATTACTTCTTTTATCCACTCTGGGGTTTCTATACCTTGAAGTGGTTACAATAATTGATATAAGCTGGGCACTACAATATCGTCTTGACATTCCTGTGCTTTATGTCCATTTTTTGCTGCAGTTTCGCAGCGCTTTTTCAGGTGGATTCTGTAAAAAAACACCTGAAAGAGAGGTCATGTGCACATAGCCTTTGCGTGATTTCTGGGGTACTTAGTTAAGGTTGTTTTGTGCATTCATTTTCTGTACACTTCAACAGAAGAAAATGCATTAACAAAGATACCTTTGTGTATGAAAAAAAACCCTTGCTCTTAAAAATGCAAAAAATTGTCATATTTTGCAAGCTAACCCTCCACCAAGAAACCTTAAATTAATACACTAATAACCTTTTTTTTTTTGATAACACAAAAATATTCCACAATAATCTTTACTAGGTGTCGTTACATCTTTACATCTTTTGACAGCAAAATTGGTGTAAAAAGACTAAAGAGACGCAGTACCATGTCTGGGAGCTGGCAATATGGAGCGTCTAATTGCTCGGTGAGATACAGTCCGATGTGCAGGAGTTGTGTTCAGGGTCGGTAACGTTGCATTCTGATACCTTCGAGTCACATTTACAGTGAGAAGCATAAAGACAGGTTGGGGCCATCAGTCTCTTTTGACCATTTCTGTTATTAATAAAACATAGACATCTGAGTTTGTGTGAGGAACTGACTGCAGACATTCACATAATTTGTAGAAAGCCAAAAAGTTCAGAGCTGGACTACAGATGTCGGATATCATTCACTGGGCAGGAAATATTGAGCGAAATGTTGTAAATCCATTTTTGTGTGTCTCCAGTTTTGCAGCACAGAATGATTTGCAGATTTAGAGGGCCAGATACAAATATATCATATGGGCTGGAAGAGCGGCACAGAAGTTAGCATTTTTTTTGGTACGTGTGCTGTTATTTTTGCGGCTGGATTACGGATACCTTTTACAATCAGTGCGACTTTTCACGTATCCTTTTTTTTTTGCGGAATGATTGGAAACATCTTATACTTTGTCCTGTGTTATGGCTCAAATTCGCCAATAAGTTTATAGTCTTCTGTAAAAACAGCACAGAAATGTTGATGAAGTTTCGCTGCACTTTTTCAGGTGGATTCTGTCCGGAAATGACCTGAACCTTTGCCGTTCTTATTTTACTGTTTAACCCATACCTGACATCCGACGTACTATCCCGTCCACGGTACCAGGGCCCCAATGACCGGTGACGGGATAATACGTCTAAGCGCTCAGCGGCGCTCAGGTGGTGAGGCCGCTGATCGTGGCCGGGTGTCAGCTGATTATCACAGCTGACACCCGGCACTATGTGTCCAAGAAAATTGGTCCGATAATGTTAATCATACTCTGATCAGACTCTAATCAGTATAGGATCAGAGTTTGATTTGATTTTCACAAAGGTGGAGAGAATTAATGAGCAAACGTGCTGGGATAAGGTGTTATCTGAGCATGCTAGTGTCCTAACTGAGTGTCTTCAATGTGCTCAAAAAATATGTTTGAGTTTGAATTATGTTTCGCAGCTATTCAACAGCCACAATACATGTACTTTATAAAATTGGAGGCATGCATAGATACAAGAGGACCCCATAGACTTTGAGGAATGCCATTAGGAAAGCCATTAGGATAGCAACCCCTAACTTCTTCCGGGGGTGAAACGCGCGTCGGTGTGAGGGGGCACTCTCGGTTCACCATTCTTGATCACTGGCCATCTATTTCCAGGTAGATATTTTTTGCTTTCTGCTTTATTAAACAGGATGGGGTGATGGTCCTTGCTTTAGTAATATTAACCGGGCTGTGCAATTTCTTTGGATAATTTTCAATACCAGTCTATTCAGTAGCACTTGTTTATTATAATAGGACCTCCCTACCCATGTATTTATTTGCTTATTTATTATATTTGGCCTAGATGTTATGCTGATTTTATTGGTGTGCATAAAGTGAAATTTTTCTGCCTAATTACCATGATTTGGTTGTATATATCTATTCATTATTCTGGGTGTTAAGTTTGTGCCCCCTTCTGGTGGTTTTGTTGTGTTAGGGTTGCGGATCGCATTAAATATAAAATATAATAAAGTGCGATCGCAACCTGGAGTCCACCGTGCAGAGATGGTAAACTGCTGCTTGGTAATGGCGGACACTAGCTGAACACCGGCGGAGTAACCGCTGACTGGGTGTGCGCAGGATCGAACTCTGTTGCGGCACAGAGCTGCAGAAAGAGACACCGAAGCCTGCTACCTCACAGACTATGACTTAGGGAACCGCTAATGTGGCGCCAGGGATTAACCCTAGAGAAACCCTGTGCCCTGTTAGCAGTCACAGGGTGCAGCCGACAGTTGTGTTACCGCACTTCGTGCGTACAGCACCGCCCTGGCGAATGCCACTAGCCAGCCTAAGCTTAGGGCTGGAAAGCGTAGTAACTGCGTATGGCACCGTTGAGATGGATACTGCGGCGTATGTGGTACAGAGATGTCTCGTGTAGAAGATGATGTAAGAGGGAGAGTCCCCACTGTGCATCCGGGCTGGAACCAAGGAGACTGTCACCAAGGTTCCTAGGGAGACTGTTTCCGGGGGACATAATTGGAGGACGGACCAGAAACAGTTCTAGAAGGAGTTGGGGCAGAGCAGGTATAAAAGGAGCTGAGAACACCAGCAGGGGGCACTCGACAGAGCGAGAGAGAAGGAGCAGGGAGTCTAGGTGGCGCCAGAGAGCCACAGCAAGAAGGAGTGAGCGACAACCAGAGAGACTGAGCAGAGACTCACCATGGACAGGGAGGAGACAGTCCTGAGCAGCTCAGCAGCAGGGCACCGACCGAACGACCGCGCTCACGTCATTCCAGCCCGCGGTAGCGACCTGTCCGCTGCCACCATGGCTGCCACCGCTTGACTACAGTCCGTGGCTGCGGTCTGTCCTCTTCCGCCCGCAGCCGCCGCTGCTCGACTCCAGCCCGCGGTCGCGGCCTCCTGGCTGCCTCCTGCAGCCACCACTGCCTGGCTTTAGCCCTCGGCTGCGGCCTGTCCGCTGCCGCCCGCAGCCACCATGGATTCACTCCAGCCCACGATCGCAGTCTGCCGCCACCCGCGGCCGCCACTGGTCGACTCTCACTCATGGTTGCGGCCTGCCTGCTGCCACCCATGGCCGCCACTGCTCAACCCCAGCCTGCGGTTGCGGCCTGCCTGCTGCCACCCACGGCTGTCGCTGCCCGACTCCAGCCCGCGGCTGCGGCCTGCCCACTGCCAACCACGGCCGCCACTGTCCGGCCCCAGCCTGCTGCTGCAGCCTATGCGCCTCAGGCCCCGGCGGTTCCCATTCTGCCTGCGTCGGGAGGCACAATGCAGAGGAACTCTTCATGGGCCTGTCGTGCCCACACTCAGCCTGGGCGTAGGAACACCAGAAGCTTGCGCCAACTCCTCGTCGGCTGGGACCAGTGGCTGAGACACCGAAGAGACACCGACCACCACTCTGCCAGACTTCAGAGAAGGATAAGTGACACATTGTAGTTGATTAAACATAGTTCCTGGACCCGTAATCGGCCATACCGCGGCCTCATAGTTACCGGTTCTGACCGGGTAGTTATTATCGTATTACCTGTGTATTATTGTTCTGATCCCTGCGAGGATAACTGTTGTTAGCTTGTTGGTTGCTCGAGATAGCCCATATAGATAGATAGATATATATCTATATATATATATATCTCTATCTATCTATCTATCTATCTATCTATATATATATAAAAGTTACATTCTAAGCTCACTCCGGCTCCCGTCTCGTCACTGCATCCCGCGTACCTGGGATAACTACAATGACACTCTCTGGCATAACGTGTGAGAGAAGCTGGAAGCACTTCGGTGCGGCCGGAGAGGAATGGGAGACCGCCGAAGACAAGGCTCGGGATTCCTGCTGTGCTGCATCAGGAACCCGACACCTAGCATCTTGTGAATATGTTCTGTACCTACAATTTTAAGCATATTTTAATTGATAAAAGATTAATATTAACTAATCTTTTAATACTAATTTTTATGGATCTCTTCGTTAGGTCTGATGTTTAAGTACACAACAACCCTCTTTGGTGTTTATTATTCATGCAAATCATGTCTGACAGACTTATTTTCAACACCATTGAGCGGGTGCTTTACAACTGGGTTTTGTTCCGACGCTTTGGCCAGCCATACACTGTGATTGTGGATTCAAGGAGGTGGAGACGAATGTGGGTACATCCGCTTTTGAGGCGACGGTTCACTAAGGGGCATTTCCATCGTCTCTATGCATCTCTGCGTACCCATCCGGACTAGTTCTTCCAGTATTGTAGGATGAGCCTTGCCACATTTGACCTTCTGCTGGAGACTGTGCACCCTGGGATCACCTTTAAGGACACCAGGATGCGCAAGTGTATTTCTGCGGAGGAGCATCTTCTGCTTACGTTACGGTATGTCTTCCTCCTGTATGTTGATGACATCTCAATGCACCTTGCTTATTTAAAGCCCTTATACCTTAATTGTTGGTCTCCTTCTTTGTTTTTTTAAGTTTTTTTTAGTCATTCTCAATATATGCTACTATACAAAAGAGCAAAGCCTTTGCAAGTATTTTAAAGTTGAAAAGCCATGGCTTATTAGTTCTTCACCATATCTTGGATAATTTTTTTTTATTGGTATTTGCTGCCATGGCTTATAATTTTTTTTGTTTGATCCTGCTTTCTTTTAGCTTCCTTTCCACTGGGCTGTCCTATGCGGCACTGCATTTAGAATTTTTGATTGGGAAATCAACCATCTCAGGCATTGTCCGGTCTACGTGCTCTGAAATATGGTCCGGACTACATCAAGTGGTGATGCATGAACCCAAAATGGCAGACTGGTTGCAGATAGCCCGTGGATATGAGACAACATGCCAGTTTCCCAACTGTATTAGAGCCCTGAATGGGAAGCACATCCGTGTGCGTAAGCAGCCCAACTCAGGGTCCCAATTCTATAATTATAAACAGTATTTTTCTGTAGTGCTGTTGGCCCTGGTCGACAGTGACTACAGGTTTATAATTGTAGATATTGGGGCCTATGGAAGAACTGGAGACTCCAGAGTCTTCAATTCTTCCATTATGTGTCAGAGGCTGCGCAATAATCAGTTGGACCTACCACCACCACGTCAACTCCCAGGGTCTACAATGGATGCGCTGCCTTATGTAATGGTTGGAGATGAGGCGTTCCAATAAACCCGTAACATCATGAGGCCCTATCCCTGTAGAGCCTTGAACCACTGGCTCAGAATATTTAACTTATGCCTATCCCACTTACGACGACTGGTGGAGTGTGCCTTTGGCATTCTTTGTGCAAAATGGCGAGTCATGCAGTCAGCCATTCAGCTGAGTGAAGACAATGTTAATGTGGTGATAAAAGTGTGCGTGATCCTTCACAATTTCACCAGAATACTTTACTGCTCCTCATCTGATGCTGATGAAGTTGTTCTGTCTACAACATCTGATGTATTATCTGCTTGTTAATGGTTTAAGTGTTTTTGGCTCCCTCTGGTGACCAGATTCATAACTGCAGTGTTACTGTATTTTACTTTCACTTTGCTTCTACTTTTCCCTCCGTTGCAGTGCATTCTGGTAAGCCTTTGCAGTGGATTCTGGTAAAGTTGCAATGCATCCTGGTAGCCTATGCAAAGGATTACGGTTAGTTCAGCCTCCATTTCCCTCCAGTTCTCCATTTTCCTTCTGCCTGCATTCAGGAAGCAACTCATTTTCTCTTCTCCCCTTGTGATAGCATCGCTGGTATGTATTTATGCTCCCTGTATCCAATTCCTGTCTCATATTAGCCTAGTAAATTAGTCCTTCCCCTGGTTAGCTATTAGTCCTGAAGTTGATTCATATTGTATTATTTATGTATATAAGAATTTCTGATCTACCCTGTATTGACTGAGTGTATTTATGTTTTTGTTTGTAGTTTCACCGTGCCAATATACCATCACGTTCAATAAAGCACAGATTCAACTACAGTCTCCTTATTGGACCCAGTATAGCTGCTTAGCTGCCATTATAAGCTACATGAATTCAGCTTCATTTAGTGAGGACAGAACAGAAGTTGTGTTACTAAATGTTGTGCTCCCTAGTCCACATTTAATTCCTCCCCATCATCAGCCCTCTGGAATAAAAGTGCATGATGTGTTCACCACATATTTTGCTACACCAGTGGGATCTACTCCCTGGCAAGAGAATGCCTTATCTATGTAGTGTATTTGTTGTTTTTGTTTCATAAAAGAATTATTATTGAGATTTTTGTGTGTATGTGTTTTCTTACTACTATCATGTTTGATTTTGCTAAAGCTACACATTACCTACAATGTCTTAACATAAACAACCACTCATATAGAAATAACTGGTTTAATTCTTACAACTTTTTTTGCTCAAAAAATAAATGACCATATTTTTTCCATAAGGCATAATGTGCACATCAAATTTGCCAGCAATTATTTACAACATAAAAGTTAAATAATAGACCAAAAAAATATAAGCCAGTCACAAATTTAGACACAAAAATTCTAACCTACAAGTGATGGTGGGTCAGGGGTGGGGAAGGCGGGAGTCCTGCTTGGGTGTTTGGCCTTGGTTGTTGGGCAGCCTGTCACCCAGTGTGCTGGCAGAAGTTGCTTGTGGCTGTTGCATCATGGCAGGATTCTGTTGTGGGTTAGAGTAGGGGTAACCTGTATATTGTTGTGGATATTATAGACTGTAGGGCTGCCCAATTTGAGCATTACCACCAATATGGCCATGTCGACCATACCCATGTTGGGACCAGCCTCCAACATTGGGTCTGGTAAAGTGGCCATATTGGGCAGGTGCATTCTGGGCCATATATTGGACCTGTTGAGGCCAATTTTGGGTTGGGGCAGGCTGCGGCAGAGGTGTAGGCATCCGGGGAGGAGGAGGCTCAGAGCCTGATTGATCCTGCACTTCTTGTCATCCCAGCATTTGTATTTGGTTATGACTTGAAAGCTGCCACCTTTCCAAAATTGCAAATACTGTGTTGGGATTATTGGGTGGTGTGCAGGCATCAATCACTATCAGGATTGTAACTCTGGCACGCAGCCTGAACTCACGGGGAATTGGCCTGAGGTACTATGCCAGACTGTGGGCATAAGCCTCCTCACCATCATCATGAGCAGCTCTCGCCAAGTAGTCCAAGACACCACTGTCCACCTGCCTCTTGGTTCCAGTAGCTGCTCCTTCTCTTCTGCGCCAGCCACGTCATGGGATGACTGGAGCCTGAGGAGAGGTATCCAGAAGCAAGGTGGGGCTACTACTGTTGCCCTGGTCCTCGCGATTTGCATCCTTGGTTGCAGATGCCGGTGGTGGTGGTTGGGTGCAGCTTGAAGGTGCTGAAGATGGGCCAGCCCCTTCAGCACCATCAACCACTGGATCTATCTGAACCTTGGAGTCAGAACCTGTCTCCCTCTCCATAAAGTTTGACTCCGTGGTTTATTAAAAAATAAAATAAAAATTACTATTTGAGCCAAACCACATGACTAGAATGCTGTTTAAAGGCATGCATGGTGCTGAAAGCCATATGCCTGGAACAACCATAGAGGTCTGATAGAGACCTCTGGTTGACCAGGCAACATGACGCCGACCCCCGGTCACGTGACGGGGGTAGGCGATGACGTCATTTCCGGCCCGGCGGCCGGAAATGCTATTTAAATGCCCGCTGTCAGCGTTTGACAGCGGCATTTAACTAGTTAATAGGCGCAGGCGGACGGCGATTCCGCTCGCGCCTATTGCGGGCACATGCCAGCTGTTCATAACAGCTGACATGTCCCGGCTTTGATGCGGGCTCAGCGCCGGAGCCCTCATCAAAACAGGGGAAATGTCTGATGACGGACTGTGTCCGTCATTGGACATTAAGGGGTTAAGCAGGACTCTGGTGTGCTGGTTGTCATCATGCTGGATGAGGGGAAGTAAGTTTATGTGTGGGGTCAGGGGAGTTTACAGGGTGAATGTAGCAGAGCTGTGTGTGTGTACGAGGTGTACGGAGCGGAGCCATGTGTGTGCAAGGTGTAAGGAGTGGAGCTGTGTGTGTACGAGGTGTACAGAGTGGAGGTGTACGGAGTGGAGATGTGTGTATGTGTGTGAGGTGTACGGAGCAGAGCCGCATGTGTGAGGTGTACGGAGTGGAGCCATGTGTGTACGAGGTGCATGGAACGGAGCCGTGTGTGGTATGATGTGCACGAAGCGGAGCCGCACATGTACGATGTGTACGGAGCAGAGCCGTGTGTGTATGTAGCAGAGCCGCATGTGTGCGAGGTGTACAGAGTGTAGCCGCAGGTGTACGAGGTGTACGGAATGGAGCCGCACGTGTGAGGTGTACGGAGTGGAGCCGTGTGTGTGTACGAGGTGCATGGAGCGGAGCCGTGTGTGCTACGATGTGCACGAAGCGGAGCCGCACATGTACGACGTGTACGGAGCAGAGCCGTGTGTATGGAGCAGAGCCGCACGTGTGCGAGGTGTACGGAGTGTAGCCGCACGTGTACGAGGTGTACGGAGTGTAGCCGCACGTGTATGAGGTGTACAGAACGGAGCCGCACGTGTTCGAGGTGTACGGAACAGAGCCGCACGTGTACGAGGTGTACGGAGCGGAGCTGTGTGTGTACACGGAGCGGAGCCGCATGTGTACGAGTTGTACGGAGCGTAGGTGTACGGAGCGGAGACGTGTGTGTGTGTGAGGTATACGGAGTGGAGCCGTGTGTGTGTGTATGAGGTGCATGGAGCGGAGCCATGTGTGGTACGATGTGCACGGAGCGGAGCCGCACATGTACAACGTGTACGGAGTGGAGCCGTGTGTGTATGGAGCAGAGCCGCACGTGTGCGAGGTGTACGGAGTGGAGCTGCATGTGTACGAGGTGTACAGAGTGGAGCCGCACGTGTACGAGGTGTACGGAGCGGAGCCGCACGTGTACGAGGTGTACAGAATGGAGCTGCATGTGTTTGAGGTGTACGGAGCGGAGCCATGTGTGTGTACGGAGCGGAGCCGCATGTGTACGAGGTGTAAGGAACAGAGCCGCATGTTTACGAGGTGTAAGGAGCAGAGCCGCACGTGTATGAGGTGTACAGAGCAGAGCCGCACGTGTACGAGGTGTACGGAGCAGAACCGCACGTGTATGAGGTGTACGGAGCAGAGCCGCACGTGTACGAGGTGTACAGAGCAGAGCCGTGTACGGAGCGGAGCTGTGTGTGTGCGAGGTGTACAGATCGGAGCCGTGTGTGTACAGAGCGGAGCCGCGTGTGTGCGAGGTGTAGGGAGTGGAACTGCGTGTGTACAAGGTGAATGGAGCAAAGCCGCAAGTGTACAAGGTTTACGGAGTGGAGCCATGTGTGTACAAGGTTTACAGAGCGTGACCTCGTGTGTACAAGGTGTACGGAGCAGAGCCGCATGTGTACGAGTTTTACAGAGTGGAGCCGTGTGTGTGCGAGGTGTACAGAATGGAGTCATGTGTGTGGAAACCGGAACCGTGTGTGTATGTGGTGTGTGGAGCGATACGTGTACAAGGTGTATGGTGGGGAGCATTCATACCTCCCAGCGGGACAGTCCCGATTTTGAGAGAGAGTCTTGGGCATGTGCAGTAGTTATCTGTGCCCGAGATTCCCAGCCCCACAGTGTGAATAAAGCATAAGCGACTGGGGACCGGATCTCAGGCCGCCGACGTCCTGACAGAGGACAGGCGACGGTAACCAAGAAGACATAGTACAGCGCAAGCACCATGATTTGAAAATAAAGATTTGGAGGCGGAGACACAATGCAGGAATATATGAGTGATGGATTTGAGGCGTCTCTGTCAGATGGGGAAAGACCTGCCCCCCTGACAAATATCAGGTATGTCTGACCAATTTTAAAAATGATTATTTCTGCGGTGCAAGGTACCTTAAATAAAAGAGCCACCTTGACAATATGCAGCATTAGTGCTGCACAAGGTGGCTCTTTTACTTAACGCCTGTGGGGGTGAGAGGTTCCCTTTAAATTTGTTGCAGTATGGAGGGGGGGGCTCGGGAAAATTCCTTGCACAGGGGCCCTCTGAAGTCTGTGTCCACCCCTGCTGACATGTAACACTGATATGCACGCGCTCACTGCAGAGACACATTGGGTAGGCACGATGAAAGCAGCATGAAACCAGGTCTGCAAACTATGAAGCAGACATGAAAGTATCATAGTAAAAAAACAAAAATAGGAGCAGCGATGTGGTGCTCAGGGCGCTAGAGGACAGATGCCCATGAATACCAAATGAGCGTGAAACACGGAAAAAATAAAATTTGTTAAAAACATGGGATAAAACACGAAAGCGCCACGATCAGGGCTAGCACATAAGGGCAGCAATATGATGCTCAGGTATTTGAATCATTAGAATCAGTATTTGATTCTACATCACATCGCCTCACATCATACATCGATTGCAAATCGGCCAATATCATTTATGCCCTCATTTTCCCCTGCCGAAAAGTTTATGTGGGCCATTTGCTATTTAATCTGAGGGCAGAATAGTGTAGAGACAGATACCCCGAATCCAGTGATCTATCACTTACTGGGCTGATTTTAGCAGATTTGATATAAGCATGGTTTTATCAGCAGAAGATTATCACTAGAGGACTAGTAAAACTGCTGTCATGTAGTCTTCCATATTCATGAGCTCACTATAATTCTGCCTCATTACTTATTGGCAGCTTTCTGCCTATGCACAGTGTACACACATGCAAACACATTTGGGTATACTCTCAGTGAGAGTTTCAGGGAATTACACACTTGCAAACACTTGGGTATACTCTCAGTGAGAGTTTCAGGGCAAACACTTGGGCATACTCTCAGTGAGAGTTTCAGGGGATTACACACATTAATACCAATGAAGAATTTTTTTTATGTTACTAAAATTATCTTTATACTTGCAGATCCAGCCAGCAAGGTTGCAGCAGAACCGCCAGCAAGGTTGCAGCAGACCCGCCAGCAAGGTTGCAGCAGAGCATCCTAGGAAACCACTTCAGTTTTCCAATAAGTATAAAGGCTTGAAAGCTTATTTAATCCTTTGTATAGTAGCTTAACAAGTGTCTTTATACTTACAGATCCAGCCAGCAAGGTTGCAGCAGAGCATCCTAGGAAAACACTTCAGTTTTCCAAGTAAATATAAAGGCCTGAAAGCTTATTTAATCCTTTGTATAGTAGCTAAACAATTGTCTGTATACTTACAGATCCAGCCAGCAAGGTTGCAGCAGACCCGCCAGCAAAACCGCAGCAGTTTAATGTCTTCTTCTGGTAGCTCCCTGTTATGATTGAGTCACCGTAGGAGGCAAAAACAGAAATGCTAGCTAAGTCCAGAAAACCAGAAAAGTTGGCAACTATCAGATTGCAGACCCCTGAACCTATCAACACAACTAGTAGTAGCCGTGGGGGGTTCCTACGATGACCTAGACCCCTCGATCACAGCCGGAAAGATACATAGGCCTAAAGAAGGAAAGGGGAAATCTAACTGCCCCAGAGCAGACCCCAAAGCAATAGGCAGCCCCCACATATAATGACGGTGAAGCAAGATGAAAACACTTACACAGACAGAAAGACAGACTGAGCAAAGACGGGGCCCAAAAACTACCTAGATAGTAACGGATAGGAAGGCTGCTGTCTGCAATCTGCCAAAACCCTATCAGAGACAAAAGCCAACAAGCTGATATAAAAATGGCCCTGAAGCAACTAAGCTTCAAAAACTAAATCAGCACTCAGGTACTTTCAGAAGACAGAGCTAACGGAACACTGCACACTCCAGCAGGGAGTGGAAGAATCCAAAAAGCAAGAAAAACAAAAACAAATCTCAAATGCAAAAAGGCAAAACAGAAAACTTAGCTTTAGGAGAGCAGGAATCAGACTGGTGTCCAAGAGTCCACAGAGAACTCACCCGCAGGGCAGAAAGGGCGTAGGCTGCCTTAAATCCAGTCAGTGACTCCACTCAGCCAATCGTCTTCATTAGTACCAGGTGCCTGATAATCAGGCTCACTACCTTCCTTCACTAGAATAGGGAGTTCACCAGGCCTCAGTGACGGAGGGGAAAATGAACTCACAACAGTACCCCCCCCTTGAGGAGGGGTCACCGAACCCTCAACAACGCTACCAGGGCGATCAGGGTGAGCCCGATGAAAGGCACGCACCAATCTTTTGGCATGAATATCAGAGGCAGAGACCCAGGAGTTATCCTCCTGACCATAACCCTTCCACTTAGCCAAATACTGGAGTCTCCGTCTAGCCAGACGGGAATCCAGAATTTTCTCTACCTCATATTCCAAGTTACCTTCAACCAATACAGGGTCCAGAGGTGCCACCTCAGGCACAACTGGCTCAACAAACCTCTTCAACAAGGACTTATGGAACACATTATGGATCTTAAATGTGACAGGAAGAGCCAAACGAAAAGAGACCGGATTAATAATCTCCAAAATCTTGTAAGGTCCAATAAATCTAGGCTTAAACTTAGGAGAAGCCACCTTCATAGCAATATTTTTTGATGATAACCACACCATATCACCAATCTTAAACTGGGGACCAATGGTCCTATGTCGATTGGAAAACCGCTGGGCCTTTTCCTGGGAGAGAGAGAACTTATCCACCACTTGGTCCCAGATCTGGTGCATTCTCTCCACCACAGTGTCAACACCTGGGCAGGCAGAGGGCTCCACCTGCCCTGAAGAAAATCAGGGATGAAACCCAAAGTTACAAAAAAATGGTGACATCAAAGTGGCAGAACTAGCTCTATTATTTAAAGCAAATTCGGCCAAGGGCAAAAATGAAACCCAATCATCCTGATCAGCGGAAATAAAACATCTCAAATACGACTCCAAGGTCTGGTTTGTTCTCTCTGTCTGCCCATTGGTCTGAGGGTGAAAAGCAGAGGGGAAGGACAACTGAATTCCCAACTTGGAACAGAACGTCCTCCAAAATTTAGACACAAATTGAACTCCTCTGTCAGATACAATGTTCTCAGGAATCCCGTGCAAGCGAACCACCTGTTGCAAAAACAGGGGCACCAACTCAGAGGAAGATGGCAACTTAGGGAGTGGTACAAGATGAACCATCTTAGAGAACCTATCACAAATCACCCAAATAACAGTCATTCTTTGAGAGACCGGCATATCAGAGATGAAATCCATTGAAATATGGGTCCATGGCCTCCTGGGGACCGGCAAAGGCATCAACAACCCACTAGAGCGAGAACAAGATTTAGACCGGGAGCAAGTCCCACAGGACTGCACAAAATTCCTGACATCATGAGACAAGGTGGGCCACCAAAAAGAGCGACTCACCAGATCTCTAGTACCAAAAATACCTGGATGACCAGCCAATGCAGAGCAATGAACTTCAGACATCACTCTCTTCTTCCACTGGTCAGGAACATACAACTTTCCACTGGGGCAACGCTCAGGTTTGTCCTCCTGGAACTCTTGCAGAGCAAGTCTCAAATCGGGCGAGATGGCAGAAAGAACTACCCCTTCGCCTAAGATGGTAGCAGGCTTGGTCACCACAGGAGAATCAGAAAAGAAACTCCTAGAGAGGGCGTCTGCCTTGACATTCTTAGTTCCAGGAAGGAAAGAGACCACAAAATCAAAACGTGTAAAAAACAAGGCCCACCTAGCCTGTCTAGGGTTCAAGCGTTTAGCCGACTCTAGGTAAATCAAATTTTTGTGGTCAGTGAGGACCACAACTTGATGTTTGGCTCCCTCCAACCAATGTCTCCACTCCTCAAATGCCCATTTCATGGCCAACAGTTCCCGATGTCCCATTTCATAGTTACGTTCAGATGAAGAGAACTTTCGGGAAAAGAAAGCACAGGGATTCATCTTAGATGTTACCGGATCCTTTTGGGACAACACCGCTCCTGCACCAATCTCAGAAGCATCCACCTCTACCTGAAACGGGAGTGAGACATCAGGTTGCCGCAGAACCGGGGCGGAGGTAAATCTACGCTTCAGCTCCTGAAAGGAAGCAACCGCCTCCGGAGACCAATTCAACACATCCGCACCCTTCCTGGTCAGGTCAGTCAATGGTTTGGCAATACTAGAAAATTTTGCTATAAATTTCCGATAAAAATTAGCAAAACCCAAAAACTTCTGGAGGGCCTTCAAAGAAGTGGGCTGAACCCAATCATAAATGGCCTGTACCTTGGCCGGGTCCATTTCAATAGTTGACGGAGACAAAATAAATCCCAAAAAAGAAATCCTCTGTACTCCAAAAAGGCATTTTGATCCTTTGACATACAGAGAATTCTCTCTCAAGATCCGGAACACAGTCCGAATATGTTCCACATGAGCATCCCAATCCTTGGAAAAGATCAAAATATCGTCCAGATAGATAATCAAAAATGTATCGACAAAGTCTCGGAAAATATCGTTCATGAAGCACTGGAAGACAGAAGGGGCATTAGTGAGCCCAAAAGGCATCACCAGGTACTCAAAATGTCCCTCCGGAGTATTAAACGCCGTCTTCCATTCATCCCCCTGCTTAATGCGGATAAGATTATACGCCCCCCTGAGGTCAAGCTTGGTAAACCAGCAAGCACCTCTGACTCTAGAGAATAGATCCAAAATCAGGGGTAACGGATACTGATATTTAATAGTAATTTTATTGAGGGCACGATAATCAATACAAGGCCTTAAAGAACCATCCTTCTTGGCCACAAAAAAAAACCGGCACCTGAGGGTGAAGAGGATGGTCTAATATGACCCTTCTCCAATGCCTCCTTAATATAGGACCGCATAGCCTCGTGCTCGGGTACAGATAAATTGAAGAGCCAACCCTTAGGAAATTTACACCCTGGGCTTAGTTCAATTGCACAGTCATAACTCCTATGAGGAGACAAGGACGCAGACTCATTCTCACTAAATACATCATAGAAGTCCGCCAAATAGTCAGGAACATCATGCGACTGAGGAGAGGTGGAAAAAACCGGAGCCTCACTAAAGGTACACCGGCAACCCCAACTCACCACAGACACAGACTTCCAGTCCAAAACTGGATTATGAATCTGCAATCAGGGAAACCCCAGAACAACGGCATCATGCAGACCATGCAACACCAAAAATCTGCAATTTTCTTGGTGGTCTGGGGCGACCCGTATGACCAACTGGGTCCAAAACTGAGGTTTATTTTTAGCCAGAGGGGTAGCATCAATCCCCCTCAAAGGGATAGGCGTCTGCAGAGGTGTCAACGGAAATCCACAACGTTTAGCAAAATCCAAGTCCATTAGGTTTAGCACTGCTCCCGAATCCACAAAAGCCTTGGCGGAAAATGTGGACAGGGAACAGATCAGAGTACTCGCCAAAAGAAACATAGGCTGAACCCCACCAACAGAAAACATGTGTGCAAAGCGTTTCTCATGTTTAGGACAAACAGAAATAATATGTGAGGCATCTCCACAGAAAAAACACAGCTTATTACGCCTTCTGAATTCCTGACGTTGCGCCTTAGACAAAACTCTATCACATTGCATAGGTTCAGACGTCTGTTCAACCGGTGGCAACACCTCTAGTGTAATCCTGCGTTCACGTAAACGCCGATCAACCTGAATGGCTAAAGACATAGAATCGTCCAGACCAGAGGGGACAGGAAATCCCACCATAGTATCTTTTACGGCTTCTGACAAACCCTTCCGAAAGAGAGCAGCCAAGGCACTATCATTCCAGGTAGTAAGGACCGCCCACTTTCGGAACTTTTGACAGTACAACTCTGCAGATTCTCGACCCTGGTTCAATGCCAACAGGGTCTTTTCAGCCTGATCAATAGCATTAGGTTCGTCGTACAGCAACCCCAAGGCTTGAAAAAATGCGTTCACATTAGTCAGAATAGGGTCATCTGGTTTAAAAGAAAACGCCCAATCTTGGGGATCGCCGCGCAGCAAAGAGATGACAATTTTAACCTGCTGCGCGGGGCTCCCTGACGAGTTAGGCTTCAAAGCAAAAAATAATTTACAATTATTTTTGAAACTCAAAAATTTAGATCGATCCCCAAAAAATACATCAGGTGTGGGGATCTTTGGTTCAACAGCATGTGAACGAGCAAGATAGGCGGAAATTCCTCGCACTTCAGCAGCGAGCTGCTCCACACGATCAGACACTTGCTTTACCTCCATTGAGAGAAAAAAAAAATTCCCCCTACGGCCTCAGAGATATAGAGGAAAGAATATACACACTCTTTTTTTTTTTTTAAACACAATTCTTTCCTGCTATTGAGTACCCAAGGATCTGCGGTTTGGCGGGTGATTCTGTTATGATTGAGTCACCGTAGGAGGCAAAAACAGAAATGCTAGCTAAGTCCAGAAAACCAGAAAAGTTGGCAACTATCAGATTGCAGACCCCTGAACCTATAAACACAACTAGCA
This sequence comes from Dendrobates tinctorius, assembly GCF_039654945.1. Taxonomy (NCBI): domain Eukaryota; kingdom Metazoa; phylum Chordata; class Amphibia; order Anura; family Dendrobatidae; genus Dendrobates; species Dendrobates tinctorius. The sequence continues at coordinate 25,900,747 of NW_027361754.1, read as the reverse complement.
GTAGCCGTGGGGGGTTCCTACGATGACCTAGACCCCTCGATCACAGCCGAGAGATACATAGGCCTAAAGAAGGAAAGGGGAAATCTAACTGCCCCAGAGCAGACCCCAAAGCAATAGGCAGCCCCCCACATATAATGACGGTGAAGCAAGATGAAAACACTTACACAGACAGAAAGACAGACTGAGCAAAGACGGGGCCCAAAAACTACCTAGATAGGAACGGATAGGAAGGCTGCTGTCTGCAATCTGCCAAAACCCTATCAGAGACAAAAGCCAACAAGCTGATATAAAAATGGCCCTGAAGCAACTAAGCTTCAAAAACTAAATCAGCACTCAGGTACTTTCAGAAGACAGAGCTAACGGAACACTGCACACTCCAGCAGGGAGTGGAAGAATCCAAAAAGCAAGAAAAACAAAAACAAATCTCAAATGCAAAAAGGCAAAACAGAAAACTTAGCTTTAGGAGAGCAGGAATCAGACTGGTGTCCAAGAGTCCACAGAGAACTCACCCGCAGGGCAGAAAGGGCGTAGGCTGCCTTAAATCCAGTCAGTGACTCCACTCAGCCAATTATCTTCATTAGTACCAGGTGCCTGATAATCAGGCTCACTACCTTCCTTCACTAGAATAGGGAGTTCACCAGGCCTCAGTGACGGAGGGGAAAATTAACTCACAACAGCTCCCCCTCACAGCATCAGCGAACTGAGGTAAAAATTTTATTTTTTTTACTCTTTTTTTTTCATTTTTTTTTTAACCCTATATGCATGTATTATGTTTTCACAGGAAGCTGAATCTGAGGAGCTTCCAGGAGGAGACATGCAGGGTGGAGAAATGCAAGGAGGGGGCGCGCAGAGTGTAAGTTTAGCAGATAAAAAAGCACATATATACATAATGCTACACCCAACACAAACATTCATCACAGCACACACAATAACTACACATCCATACAACCCTAATTTTTTTTTTTTTTTTTACAGTCTTCAGAATCCGGTGCCCGCACTAGAGCGACTCCCAGGACATGCCAGCATTGTCGAGGTGCTGCATCTGGTGGTCGGCGAGCGGTAAGTAACACTTTATTTGGGTGATTGATTAATGAACCTCATGTGTTTGAATGTAATCATTTTTTTTTGTTTATTTTTTTTCTTCACAGGTTTCACGGCGTGCTCCCCAACGACATGTGGAAGAGGCTCTTGTTATTGATGTTGACCTATTCATTGATGTTGTCCAACCACAGGAGCCGCTGTGGGACATGGCAAACCGCTTACATGCCGACCAACCAACCACCCGACGGCTATGGGACGAGGTGTGTTCGGAGGTTGTAGAGAACAGGGAGGAGCTCGATGCGAGGGCCAGGGATTTTGTGCGTAAGTATTCCAATTTCAGAAACTTATGTTCCAGCATGTGAAGTGTTGAATACTAACCACTTTTTTTTTTTTCCATCACAGGTGACAGGGTTATCATAGGGTGGTGGTCGCTCAGGGATCGCTTCAAGAGGGACTTCAACAAGGAGATGCAGGCCCCGAGTGGATCGTGAGGACACAGGAGCACCCTGTATAAACATTATAGAGCCCTGGTGTTCCTCCGGTCGACGATGGTGAGCAGAAGGTAAATATTCCACACACCATTTCTGTAGTACAAATGTTGACATGTTTAACCTATTTTTTTTTCAGCAATGTTAAATGAAATATAAATATATTAATATATATTTTTTTCTCTTTTTTTTAGCACTGTCTGCAGCACTCGGGAGCCTGCTTCTGAGTTGCCTCCCTCTGGAGGGATCCCTTTGGAGACCGCCACCGGTGACCACATCGAGGTATCCGACCCCTCTCTACCTTCCCTCTTGTCTCGTCCCTCTATCCCCTCCACCAGCACTGCAGCAGCAGGGCAGACTTCATCACATGAAGCTGCTGGTGACAACTTACAGTACCTTTACCCCACCCCTCTGACACTGCCGCAACATCTCTACCACCTTTTGGTTCTGGCCGGCAGCATCTGAGAGGTCAGGAAAGGATGACCTTGTCTGACTGTTTGAGTCTGAACTCATCCGTCCACAATGGTTTCCACACTTATGGACAACAGCTATCTTCTGGGTTGAACATGATAAATCAAAGTATCATGGAATTCAGAAGCTACATGGAACGGATGAATGCAGAGTCAAACCAGACGCCGAGACATATTTTTTTTCAGTCAGCTGTCCGGCAAATGGAAGGTTTAAGTACTCACCAGCAAATGCATGTGATGCAAGCCTGTCACAATGCTCTAGTGTCTGTACTCTCCGAAGCATCCCATTCTACCCATGCACCTATTCCATCACATCCTCCCTCTGTCCATCCTCCCTCTGTCCATCCTTCCCCCGTCCATCCTTCCACCACCATCCATCATCCTACCACCATCCATCCTCCTACCACTCCCTCTCCTTTCTCTAGTTCCTCATTCCATTCTTCCAGTACCTTCCTTCCCCATTGCATTATACCCCAATGCCCTCACCATTCCCACCCCCACACACACCTTCAATGTTCCCACAAACTTCCTCTGTCCATCAACTCCTGTCCCAACCTCATGTTTTCAACCCCCCTTCCACTTCTGATCCTCAGCAACTCCCTTCCCAGTCCTCCACTCCCCCCTCGATGTGGTCAACCCTGTTAAACCCTCCGCTGATATCTCCACCCAACAATATCGGCATCTGTAATCTGTTATATATTTAATTTTATAAAAAAACAGTTTTCTGAAAAAAAAAAAAACAGTTTTCTCAAATAATAAAACATTTTATAATTTTGAAAAAAAATTGCAAAATAAACATGTTTCTGTTTCAAAAGAATTTTATTGTGTATTTTCCTTTTTTTCTTAAGTTCTTGGAAAAAGGTTGAAAGTACACCGGTGGTGTACAGATATAAATACACAACACATGGTAACATTTCAAAGTACACCGGTGGTGTACAGATACAAATACACAACACATGGTAACATTTCAAAGTACACCAGTGGTGTACAGATACAAATACACAACACATGGTAACATTTCAAAGTACACCGGTGGTGCACAGATACAAATACACAACACATGGTAACATTTCAAAGTACACTGGTGGTGTACAGATACAAATGCACAACACTTGGTAAATTACACTGGTGGTGTACAGGTAATAAAACACAACACTATTACCCAAAATTTTTGTAAAGGTTTCAAAACTAAAAAAGGAAAAAAATTTGTGTAAAGGTATCAAAACTAAAAAAGGAAGAATTACTAAAGTTTTTCTTATCCAAAAAAGGAACCTTGGTAAAAAAAAAAAAAATTATACCTTGTCATCTTGCCACTCCACTCTTCCTTCTGGTGACAGAAAATAATCTGCAAATGTGTCCCTCATTCTTGCCACTGACCCAGTACTCCGAACACTTGTCTGCTGATAATCCCACAAGGTGGTTTCACAAACATTTTCTTCCATGGAAACAGGTTCCTTTGAAAGTACAAAGTTGTGCAGGATGACACATGCCTTCACCACCTCATCCACAGTGTCAGTTTTCATTTTTATGGCCGTCAACAGCACTCTCCATTTTGCAGTTAAAATCCCAAAAGCGCACTCTACCACTCTTCGCGCTCTGGTCAATCGATAGTTAAATATTTTTTTCCTGTGTGTCAATCCATGACTACCATATGGCATGAGAAGATGTTTGGACAGCTGAAATGCGTCATCACCAACACACACAAATGGCATTGGTGGGCCTTTTGTTCCAGGGAGTGGTCTTGGAGGTGGGAAATCAAAATTGTCTCCATACAAACAATGGCCCATTGCGGACATCTTGAAGACCTGAGAATCATTTGAACGACCATACGCACCAATGTCAACGGCAATAAATTTGCAGTTGGCGTCTGCAATGGCCATAAGTACAATTGAAAAGAATTTCTTGTAGTTGAAAAATTCTGATCCAGATCCAATGGGTTTCACAATCCTAATATGCTTCCCATCCAAAGCACCAACGCAATTTGGAAACTGGCAGATTTGTTCAAAGTTGTCCGCAATCTCCAGCCACCTCTCCTGTGTTGACTGTGGGATGTATTCCTCGTGTAGACAATCCCACAATGCCTGGCAGGTCTGTAGGACAATTCCAGATATTGTTGAAATCCCAAGCCGGAACTGGTAATGGAGGGAGGTGAAGGATTCTCCAGTTGCCAGGAATCTGGTAAAAAAAGGGAAAAAAGTAAAATTTATGCAAACTACAAGCCATAACATAACAATAAAAGTCTGCAGAATCTGAAACATTTTAAAAAATAGATAACTTACCGAAGGGTCACCATCAAACGCTCCGCCGGTGAAATAGAAAAGCGCATGTAGGTATCCCGTCTCCGGATTTGCGCTCCAACACGCTCCACCAATATCTCGAACAGGTCCTGTCTCATGCGCACATAGTTGAAGAACTTGTCCGGATTCTCCCTCAATTCCAGATACAGTGTAGAAAACACGCCAAGGGTAAACCTCTGCATTTATCGGATGAATCCACTGCCGTCGTCTCTTCCTTCTCCAACGCAGGATTTGCAGTCTTCTTTTCTCCCTCTGGAGAGCAATAATTGCCAACCGATTGCAATGAAGATCAAATTCCACACAGAAGCTGTTAATACTCGCAATAACTCCTTCCATCGCTGCCACTAGCTCTACAACCTTTCAAAGATATTGTTTTACAACACCATAAATATAGTTTTCCCTAGTTTCCAGTATCAAATCACATTTGGGAGCATTTTCCAAGAGCCAATCATATTTGGGAGCATCCCATTTTGGAGGTGTGGAAAAACGGATCCATCAGAAAACGGATCCAACGGATGGCAAAAATGGATGTCAGCGGATGGAACGGATCCGGTTTTTGATGGATCCGTACAGAAATCAGTCTAGCGGATCCGTCAAAAAACGGATCCGTACCATCCGCTTGCATCCGTTTTTACACATTTTAGCGGATCCGCCATTTTCACTTTTTGGCGGATTTTGACTGATTTGAAAAAACTGTTGTGTCAATCAGGCCTTAGCTATGATTGTCAGCTTCTGTGAAGCAGAAGTGAAAACTCACACTCACAGAGATTTTAAGGCTGTGTGCCCACAATGCGATTTTTAAGCGTTTTTGCCGTGATTTTCTGCGCGAAAACGCTGCGAAAACATTTCAAAATCATGTACAGAACGCCCCCCATGCATTCCTATGGCATTCCGCACATGCTGTGCTAATGCTGCGCTTTTTTCCCGCGGCGGAATCGCATCGCGGAAAAAATCGCAGCATGATCATTTTTTTTTTTTGCGGAATCGCAAAGAATTGCCGCGATTCCGCACCCATAGGAATGCATGAGAATCGCTTACTTCCCGCATGTGGCTATGCCCACCATGCAGGAAGTTAAGCGTCTCATGTGCGGTTGGTACCCACGGTGTGGAGGAGAGGAGACTGTCCTCCAGGCCCTGGGTACCATACCCCTGTAAAAAAAAGAATAAAAAATAAAAAATCGGGGTATATTTACCTTCCGACGTCCCGCGCTGCCATCCCGGGCCACAGCATTCCCAGTAATGACTTGCGGCAAGGTCCTGTGATGACGTAGTCTCGTGTGACTCTAGCGGTCTCGCGAGATCGCTACAGTAACGCGAGACGAACGTCATCACAGGTCTCGCAAGGCATCGCTGGGAACGCTGAGGCCCGGGATGGCAGCGCGGAACGTCGGAAGGTAAATATACCCCGATTTTTTATTTTTTTATCATTTTTAACATTCTATGTTTTACTATTGAGGCCGCATAGGCAGCCTCAATAGTAAAAACCTGGTCACACTTGTCAAACACTATGTTTGACGAGTGTGAACAACCTGTCAATCACTTTCCAAGCCATGCTTCAAATCGCTTGGAAAGTGCTTGAGAAAATCGCGGCAAAATCACGGCAAAATCGCGGTAAAATCGCGGTGAAATCGCGCGGAAAAAAACGCGCGATTTCTGGGGAGTCCGGTTTTCACTGTGCGTTTTAAAACGCTAAGTGGGCACATAGCCAAGAAACACACAGTTGGCCTGCAAAGCAGAGATTTCACATAGTGCACTCCAGAAGTAGCAAATGTGAATATCTTTGCAATGAAGCAATGCAGCACAAAAATGGAAAAAGACATCAGCATCAGCAGACCCCAGGGATTTTACAAAAGGTATTTTTTTTTTTTTTTTTTTAGAAAGTGACAGGTTCTTTTTAATAAAAAGATATATTTGGAGATGCCTCAAATATCCATAACATGAAGCAATGTTAGTAGGACAGATTTAAGGCTTTTGGAATGGCAACGTTCAGGTATACATGCTCATTAATCCCAGAATACAATAGATCCTTCTCAACTCTAGTAATTAGAAGATGACTCCTGCGCTACTATTAAACGGATTTATGACACTAATACAGAGTGACATATTTTGGCTTACAGAAAGTGGATTTCACAGTCCTGAGACATAATAAATCCTTTTTTGGGCAGATTGCCGTGGCCTTCTTTTTGCTTATGACATTGAGATGCATTGAGATAATGGAAGCGATGCTAGGTGATCACTTAGAATGGGATTAGTTGGAGCATATGTTAAACAATCGTGCCACTTGCTCCAATAGTTACATTTAATGAGCAGGCTTTTAAAGCCCTGCATCAGGTTTGCTCTGTTCAGCCTGTGACACCAGATATATATCCGGATGAAAGTACTGATTGCTTTCGAAGATGTTCAAAGTGAGGTGAGATCATTCGGATCTGATGAAATTGTCTGAAAGTTCAGAGAAGGTGCAGCAAATTAGCTATAATATTAGCGGAAATTTACAACATCCTGTACCCTGAAACCCAGGAGCCGTTACAGAAAGTTGGCTAAAAGTTAACCTTTAAAGAGGCAATAATTCCTGACAATGTATGAAAATATGTCTCTAGTCTAGATCTATTCTCCCTAAATTAGAGCAGGGCTCATGTATCAGACATTTGCCTGAGATGTCCTAGATGTATCATATGCAATGTGCACCATATTCACTGATACATTAGCACCAGCCCTATCCACAAGGCAGGGAATAAATGTAAGATCACTGAAGGTTTGGATACTGAGACCCCCGCAGATCCTAAGAATGTGAGTGTCACGCAACGTGTAGGAAAGGCTAAGTGCAACACAAACAGATAAGGGAAAGGGAACCAAACAGTAAGGAAGGGGGGAGTGGAGACTCCTAGACACATCTATCATCACCCTGTCTGCCTTATCATCCCTATATAGGTTCCGCACCTATTGCTAAGCAGGATACCTAATCCCTGCCTGACCCTGGCAATAAACCCTGCATTGCGAAGGACAGGATGAGTGAGAACTAGTCAATCCCCACTAACACTAAAGACAGATGGGATAAACAAACAAGGGAAATACTTAGCTTGAGTTGACTAAGAGAGACACACTGGCGTCCTTCAAACACCAGTGAGGAAGATAGCTGACTGCTATAGCTCCAAGCCTCAATATGGAAATATCAACCACAACTTTCTGCAGCAAGCTGGGAGTTATATACACCCCGGTCCAGGTGTGTCAACTGGAGCCAGGGGAGGTTGCCACTGGGTCCTAAAGTCAGAAGGCTCAGGAAGAAGTCTGCAAAGCAAACTGCTGAGACCTTCTGCAGTCAGATGCAGAGCCCCTGTCTGCAGCCTCTGACACACCCATGACAATGAGGCTTAATGTCCCCTGTATGAATTGAGCACTACAGAGCATGTGCGACCACCACCTATTGCATATGCTCACTACAGCTGTATTCATACAGGGAATGTTGTTACCCATGTTCTTATGATCAATTGGGACCTCAGTGGTTTGATCCCTAAAAGTTAAAGTTGTCTCACAACCACAATCAGAAATGGTGATCGCTAGCTGATAACTGAGAATCTCGCCAACAAGGAACCTAAATCCTTTGTTTAAATGAAGCAACAGTCAAGCATGCTCAAGCACAACTCTATTCAAGCAGGGGACTCAGGACCCCGGATCTTGTGATTGGTGTAGTTCATCTTGCTTTAAGGTTTTTGCCACTATTAAGGATGAGTGAATCTGAAGATTTGGCAGATTTGCTCACATTTGGATGGAAAATTAAATTGTCATTTAATTTATTCCAAACGCCCAAAGCATAATACAGTTGTGGACAAAAGTATTGACACCCCTGCAATTCTGTCAGATAATACTCAGTTTCTTCCTGAAAATGATTGCAAAAACAAATTCTTTGGTATTATTATCTTCATTTAATTTGTCTTAACTGAAAAACACAAAAGAGAATGAAGCAAAAAGCAAAACTTTGATCATTTCACACAAAACTCCAAAAATGGGCCAGACAAAAGTATTGGCACCCTCAGCCTAATACTTGGTTGCACAACCTTTAGCCAAAATAACTGCGACCAACCGCTTCCGGTAACCATCAATGAGTTTCTTACAATGCTCTGCTGGAATTTTAGACTATTCTTCCTTGGCAAATTGCTCCAGGTCCCTGATATTTGAAGGGTGCCTTCTCCAAACTGCCATTTTTAGATCTCTCCACAGGTGATCTATGGGATTCAGGTCTGGACTCATTGCTGGCCACCCTAGAAGTCTCTAGTGCTTTCTCTCAAACCATTTTCTAGTGCATTTTAAGTTTGATTTGGGTCATTGTCCTGCTGGAAGACCAATGACCTCTGAGGGAGACCCAGCTTTCTCACACTGGGCCCTACATTATGCTGCAAAATTTGTTGGTAGTCTTCAGACTTCATAATGCCATGCACATGGTCAAGCAGAGGCAGCAAAGCAGCCCCAAAACATCAGGGAACCTCCGCCATGTTTGACTGTAGGGACCGTGTTCTTTTCTTTGAATGCCTCTTTTTTTCTCCTGTAAACTCTATGTTGATGCCTTTGCCCAAAAAGCTCTACTTTTGTCTCATCTGACCAGAGAACATTCTTCCAAAACGTTTTAGGCTTTTTCAGGAAAGTTTTGGCAAACTCCAGCCTGGCTTTTTTATGTCTCGGGGTAAGAAGTGGGGTCTTCCTGGGTCTCCTACCATACAGTCCCTTTTCATTCAGACGCTGACGGATAGTACGGGTTGACACTGTTGTACTCTCGGACTGCAGGGCAACTTGAACTTGTTTGGATGTTAGTCGAGGTTCTTTATCCAACATCCGCACAATCTTGCATTGAAATCTCTTGTCAATTTTTCTTTTCTGTCCAAATCTAGGGAGGTTAGCCACAGTGTCATGGGCTTCAAACTTCTTGATGACACTGCGCACGGTAGACACAGGAACATTCTGGTCTTTGGAGATGGACTTGTAGCCTTGAGATTGCTCATGCTTCCTCACAATTTGGTTTCTCAAGTCCTCAGACAGTTCTTTGGTCTTCTTTCTTTTCTCCATGCTCAATGTGGTACACACAAGGACACAGTACAGAGGTTGAGTCAACTTTAATCCATGTCAACTGGCTGCAAGTGTGATTTAGTTACTGCCAACACCTGTTAGGTGCCACAGGTAAGTTACAGGTGCTGTTAATTACACAAATTAGAGTAGCATCACATGATTTTTCGAACAATGCCAATACTTTTGTCCACCCTCTTTTTTATGTTTGGTGTGGAATTATATCCAATTTGGCTTTAGGGCAATTCTCTTTGTGTTTTTTCATTTAAGACAAATTAAATGAAGATAGTAATACCAAAGAATTTGTGTTTGTAACCATTTTCAGGAAGAAACTGAGTATTATCTGACAGAATTGCAGGGGTGTTAATACTTTTTGCCACAACTGTAAATGGATGGGATGGGAAGAAGTTAAAGGACTCTATAATATTGCACTCACGTTGCCTCTCATGTGTATCTGCAGACACAGTTCCATGCCGGTCTTCCACTTGCCCCTTAAGACACCAGTTCTAGTTCCAAGACTGCACTGGAAGAAGATTTTGGCACTGATGAAGAGTGAAGAGCAGACCAGAGATGGAGTTGATGCCTTAGAGAATGAGGGGAAGACTGGTGGCACTTTGCCTCAGCAGGGACAGATAAGATGAGTATATTTTACTGTTTTTTAACCTCTTTTGTGGGTCATATGAATCCTGAAAAATTACATGGGAATGTCTGCAATTCTGCTACATTTATGAGTCAAATTCTCAAAAATTCAGACTTCCTAGAATTTGTAAATTTTGGGAAACTATAAACTCATTGTTTTGTGAAGATATGTGCAATAGAATAATAGAATCATAGAATGTTCGAATTGGAAGGGACCTCCAGGGTCATCGTGTCCAACCCCCTGTTTATTGCAGAAGTCACTAAACCATCTCAGACAGATGTCTATCTAGCCTCTGAAGACTTCTATTGAAGGAGAACTAGTCACCTCTTGTGGCAGCCTGTTTCACTCATTGATCACTCTTACTGTCAAAAAGTTTATTCTATATAATCTGTATCTTCTCCCTTTCAGTTTCATGGCATGATGATCCCTCTACACTGTGATTGCCCTTCAGATATTTAACAGAAAGCTGCTAAGTCTCCTCTTAGCCATCTTTTTTGCAAGCTAAACATTCCCAGATTCTTTGTCCTTTCTGTTCCTCGAAAGGACATACTGTATTTTGCGGTTTATATGACGCACCGGATTATAAGACACACCGTAAATTTTGAGGAGAAAAATAGGGAAATAAACCTTTTTTTTAATAAAATATTGGTGCTTCTTACAATCCAGGGGTCTTATTGCTTACCGGGGCTCTTGGAAATTGCAGGAACTTGGGATGCTGCCACGGACAGGAGGCAGATGAAGAGTCAAGGTTTTTATTAAACAATAAATGCACTCCACGCAGGGAATGAGGGATTTCAGAGGGATAGTAGGAATGGGGCAGAACTGGGAAGGAGGAAAGATGGGTAGGGGCGAACGATAGTTCAATATGAAAAGAGGTGACACTTATCCAACTGATGTCTTCTTGTATACAGTGTTTCAGGGTTCCAACGGTAGAAGCAACAGCAGTGGCGCGTGTTGTCTCAGTGTCATCTGCAACAGCTGGGGATCCAGCGGTGGCACCGACAACAGCGGCACTTGACGTCTCGACGCAGTCTCTGAGAAGTGGGTAGATTCCCTGTACCTAACGGTGTCTAGCACGGTACTAAGTCCAATGTGAGGTACCGCCGGAATGAGCTCTCGCTCCACGGTGTGTGCAAGTCCTTGTTTAATAGTTTCTGGCCTGGCTGGGAGTCCCTCACGGCGTTCTATTAACGGCACGGTCTGTGGCGTCGGCCCTGAGTCACCCCCTGGAGAGGAGGGTGGCAGGAACCTGTCAACTGGTCACCTATCAGTGATGGACCTCTCTGCAGGGAGTCTGTAGGGAAGCCTGTGCCAATGACATGCTCTGCCTTCACAGCGGTCACGGCGCTCATCCTGCCACTCAGCTATCCCACATGAGCTCTCCCAATTTTCCCGCAAGCAGAGCTATACTGTACAGTCCCGCCTCGCCTACCCCACTCACATGATTCGGTTCGTCCTGCACTCTAGATCTTCCCCCCTGCAACATGGGTGACAGCTCCGACAGTTCCGGAACCGACGTGTAAAAGGTACCCCTACTCTGGTACTCGTCATTACACAGGGTCCCAGGGTTGCAGCTGAAGGAGGCAAGAGTGGCGCTGCAGGTGTTCGGTGGTGCAGGCCACAGTGTTGCAGGGTCTTAGAGTCGCAGTTGGAGGAGGCAAGAGTGGCGGGTGTTCGGTGGTGAGGGGGCTTCGTCGACATTTTGTGAAAGCCCAGAGCCCCTGCACTGTTTACTATGCAGTGGACTTCAGGAAAGTGACTTCCCGAGATCTTGGTGCTGAGATCTCCATATGCGCCTGCGCTGCATCCACGGCCATTTTCCTGGAGACATTGTGTAGAGGCAGGCGCGGATGGAGATCTCGGCTTTCCTCAATCTGCGCCTGCACCGAGTGAGAAGCCGGAAGCCGGACGGCGGACCACGGAAGAAGAATGGCGGCCGGCATATTACGCCGCCGCAGGGCTACCACTCGATGCCGTACCACTATCACAGGACCACCGCTTGCCGCCATACCACCACCTCACACTATAGGACTTCCGCAACACCCTCAGCTCCGGGCCCGCAGCATTGACCCCTCGGTAAGAACAGTGTTCAGTTTATAAGACGTACCCCCATTTTCTCCCTAAATTTGGGGATCATAAAAGTACGTCTTATAATCCAAAAAATACGGTACTTTGGCTGCGGCCACAATACAGTTGATTAATCTGTGTTGTGCAACTCCGTGACTGATCACTGCCGGCCTATGCCTGCACTATGAACAGCTGATCATCAGGAGTGCCCTCACCGATCTGGTCCTAAGGATAACGATCAATGTCGATGTACTGTCCAACCTCTTTCCAGCAAAATAGTGGCCGGAACTAAGCAAAAAGCAAATTGCAAAATTTTGCATTCAGGATTTTTTGTCATATTTGAAACAAATTCAATTTGCATTGAACGAATTTTCTTATCTCTTGTTAATTTTCATAGCTCTCTTGATTAGATTTTTCTCGTCCTTTACTTCTATAAAACAAAGAAAATTATGGATCTGGAATTATCCAGTCAGACATCCAAGGTGTTCTGCCATTTCTTTCAGGGTCAAGCAACAGACGAAAACCTGATGTCCTCTGTCCCCATTCATTCAGAACTCACTGATAGCAGGAGACAGCTCATGTCCTTGTCACTAAATAATGATATCTACCACAGTCCTTGAATAGTCGATGAGCTACAGGAGCTACATCGGCGACCGCATAGATGTTACATGGAGGGATATTTGCAGGTTGTTCCTGGAAAGAGTTTTGTAATGATGGATGAATGCTATAATTGATCAAGAGATGAAAGTTCCCATGTGGCTGAAAAAAAAATTATTTTTTTTTAATTAATCTTCCAGTTATATGTCTTCTTATGCAATGGTCTTTTCAGTATTTGGAGGGAACTTTTCCCCAATATATTACATTATCCCCCATCCATAGGGTTGAATATAACTTACCGATTTCTGGGGCTCTGACCTTTAGATTGGGATTTTGGAACCAGGGAACCAGGCTCAGCAGATTCTCAGACTCCAATCATTGTCTATGGAACTGCCAGAAATAGCCGAGCGCTGTGCTTGGAACTGTGCATGGATTACCCAGTCTCCTTAACAAGGAAAAAGGGACAACAGCACTAGGGACTTGAAATATAAATTCAATATAGCGGGTTTATTGCCACCCCCATGTAGTTTTCAAAGTTTTGGCTCAACAATCACCCTTTCTCAAGCAGTCGGTCTCCAAAACTAGAGTCATTTACCCCTCTCATCCCCAACGCTACTTTAAGAACTTCTTAAAGGGAATCTGTCCGGTGCCTCCCATCTTCTAGTCATGACATCCTCTTCTTTGATTTCCATCGCAGCCCCCTGCGCAGGCGAACTGCCTGCTCTGCCCTATTGAGGGCAGAGCAGATTACTGCAGTGCGCAGGCACCGGACCTCTCTGACCTTTCCCGGTGCCTGTGCACTGCAGTACTCTGCCCTGCCCTCAACAAGGCAGAGTAGTGTGCCTGCGCCAGAGCCGCGATGGGAAGCAAAGAAGAGGACATAATCGCTAGAAGATGGGAGGCGCCGGACCGCGACACCCATTGGACCTGGACTAGACCCGGATTGCCCCTTGGTGAGTATAATATAACTCATTTTTTTTCTCTTTCAGGCTACATGGCAGGCTTAGCTACAGCATTACAGAATGCTGTAGATAAGCCCCTGATGGCGGTGGCCGCAGCTTATAGTCGAAAAAATAGGTGACAGATTCCCTTTAATCAACCATGTACACCCTGTTTTGCACTGATGAGTTTTTTTTTTTTGGAGATAATTTGCATAGTTACATAGCATTCATTTCATATCCGGTCTTGAGATGTTGTGGTGCCATCTGCCACTATGGGGCTTTGAAAGTTAAAAGTGCTGTCTCTAGCAAGGACCAATGTCCTGCCTGACTTGCAGCTGCTGGTCATTGACATTGACATTTTGAGCCCTGCGCCATTATCACTCCATTGAATTGTTATGGATCCACCACTAAGGAAAACCATTCCAGAATTCACTTTGTCATCCAGTTTTTTTCATGATTTCTTTTACATGATTATCAAATGTCATTTGTCTCTAAAGTTGGGGTTCGTTTCATTCATGAACTATGGGGTTTAAAACTGGATTTATTTTTTTATGTAATGCAGGTATCTGGATACAACGCACAGAGAACACGAGGCAGGAACACTCAGGAATAGATATAGTTCTATTTATATACAGCAGTAACTGTACATTGATGTAAAGTAACTCCAAACAATTAGTGTTAGTAATGGTGCAAATCAACATTAAATCGAACAACAATAAGTTTGGAATAGAAAATAAAGTCTTTCGCTATCTGACATTAATGTTCTTTTCACAAAGGTGGTGCGGCCAGTCATGGGAGTCACCACGTAAGTTCTCTGTGCAGCTCTGGCCCAAGCAGGGGCACCGGCTTTTCCCGCTAGGCTGCCAGTCTCTCTTTGATGTAGTTTATTAACGTACATTGGCCTTCAACGCACCAACCGGCCCCCTCCAAACCTCTGGTCTTAATCTCAGCCGACCCTGGTACTGTAAGTTTTAGCTAGGAGTGATTGCCATGATCACTTGCATTGTTCCTCCGCCATCACAGGCATGCCTCTCCTGTCACAGTCTTCTTGGCTTCAACATCGGCGGATGTCTCTCAGGATCAGGGCGGAGAAGACTTGGCTCTTGCCAGGCGACGTCGGGTCTCAGAGGCTTGAGCAACACATAGCATGGATCCTGGTCCTGAGTAGCATAGGAGGAACTCGGAGTTCTCTTGAGGGGAATCCGGACCCTGCCAGGCAATAATCGGCACCTTGGTGGCATAGACTTCCTACTGTCATGCTGGTCTCAGCGGCATAACTGGAGCAAGTCTGCTCCGCTCTTTCTGCAGTTTGGCACAGAGATTTTATATCAAGGAAGACCTCCTTGTAGGTCACCTGATCAGGTCCAGCAGATGAAGTCCCACTGCAAATCTTCCAGCATAATTTGGTTTCGCTTGATTTCGCCTGGCCAGCAGATGGCAGTCTCTCCTCATTAATGGCACATCCTGCAAGGGCTCTTCAGGTATTTCACTGCTTCTTATTACAGATATGCCAAAAACTTACTTCACAGTACAAAGATTTTCACTTCAATCCCTGTCCCAACGAAGCTCATTCAACTTCCTCTACTTTAGGCTCATACATCAATTTCATAGAAAGCCAATTCATCACTTTTTTAATTTTTCGATTAAACTCATGCAAACACAGGGACAACCTGTAAGCTCCAAGCGAATTTTGCTCTAGTTTGGATTTAAGCTAAGAACTCCAGTGCTGCAAGTCAACAGTGCCAATCGACAAGGGGTTGTCCAGTATCTGGTACTTTCATTTTGACGGCCTATCCGTAGGATACAGTAGTTCATGAATACCAGATCAATGGGGGTGCAACACCCAACATCCATACCAATCAGCTACTTCCAGTGCCGGTGGTAGCCAGATATGATGAGTTGCAGAGCTGCCCAACTCCATCAAGTGCATAGTGGCCATGACTGGGTCCTGCACATCTGCCTCTATCAGAATGAATATGGATGGTTCTGCAGTACCCCGCGGCGACCACTATGCAGTTGACAGAGCTGTGCAGCTCCAGAGCTAATCACATCTGGCTGCCGCCAACACTGAGAGCAGATGATCAGTGGGCGTTGCTGGGGTTCACACAACCACATATCTGGTATTGATGATCTATCCTAAGGATAGGCCACCAAAATTAAAGTACTGGACAACCCTTATAAATATATAATAGAAAAAAATTCCAAGCTTCTCCTACCCATTAAACAGTAAAACACAGACACCACCAAGATGAAACATGGATGGCAACCATGTGCTGTCTGTTTTTATCATGGACTCCTTGACTTGCAATGAGGAGTTTGGGATCATTATTTTTATACATTTTTAGGCGAAAGAGATAGGGGCAACCATCAGTGTCTGAACCCCTATAATTACACTGTGCCAGATTCGCCCATTACCTCTAACAGGAAAGGCAGAATCAGCTTTAAAGCCAAATTGCACCCAACAAAGTATGTAAAGGGGGAACAGTAAACCATTACTAGATCCTACCATCCAGAAAGCATGTGATGGTGAAGGTTTCCCATTTTTATCTACACCATTGATCCCTACTCCTACATATACTTCCACTATATGTGCGCCGGGGAGCAGGACTACATGGCGGGACTATCTCAGTTGTCTTTCATTACTCAGCTGTTGGGCAGCTTGTTGCTTTTTGTTGTGTTTTTTTTTCTGATCCTAGTATTCTCATGTGTCTCTGTGGCGCCCCTGAGGATTCAGTTGCCAAAGAGGTACTGCACCTCCTCCTGAGGTGTGGTACCCCACCATCCAGGTAGGTTGGAGGCTCCTGACCACGCTCCAACACCTGCATCCCACACAACACAGTAGTTCAGCAAAGCCACATTGTGGATCCCTACTTGTAGTGTAGCAGAGCACCTTTGGTGGCTCCCTGCTTGGAACACGAAACGTGCTGGGAGGCGGGTGGCGTTTAGAATACATAAAAGAGCGGGAAGGTGTAGGATTTCAGGTCAGTCAGCCGGAGAGTCACTCAGAGAGGAGTAAGGAGAGAGAAGATCCCTGAGAGAGGGATGGAGGAAGGAGTGCTGCAGCTGCATCAGTGATCTGAGCCAGCTTGCACAGGAAAGGAAAGAAGGAGAAAGACGTTGAACAGAAACCTGATCTTCCATAAGAAGGAAAGACTAGTACGGAACGTAGGAGTAAAAGGGAACAGAGGACGTGGGTTAGAGGAAGAACCTTGCCTAGAAGTTCTAAGCGCAAGGCCGGGGCCCGGTCCCCGAGGTTGTATGGACACTAATGGTTCTGCAGCAGACACCGGTGGAGTAGTGGGCTGTAAATGCACTACTCCCATCTAAGACTTGGGGGCACAACAGCAAAATTGATAGTGAGCCAGGATTCAGAAGTAAGGAGTCCCCGAAGCAGGTCACAGCTGTCTGCTGTACAAGTAGAGTTCTTGGGAACATCTGTCAGGAAGAACTCCACTGTAACTCAGTACTAGGAGATCTTCACACTAAAGGGCGCTATAAGAGGAGACGTTCAGAAAGGTACATGTTGGCAGAGTGTTGGAAGGGAGCATTCCATCTGACCTGGAGGTTGACTGAGTCTCTGACCCGGAGGACACGGCATGGAGGCCGGCACCTGTGTGTACTACAGACTGTGAGCAAAGCTTTGGAACTACAAGCCCCGGTGTCCTCCATTCATTCCTGTGCCAACACACCTAGTACCGCTAAATCTGGGTACCAGCGTCCACACTGCCCTGGGACTACAGCTCCACCTGTGGGGAGCTTCACCATCTTGGCTGCAACACACCACCAGTCCCAGAGGATCTGCATGCAGCGTCGCCTTAACAT
The DNA here is from genome assembly GCF_039654945.1 of Dendrobates tinctorius. Classification (NCBI taxonomy): domain Eukaryota; kingdom Metazoa; phylum Chordata; class Amphibia; order Anura; family Dendrobatidae; genus Dendrobates; species Dendrobates tinctorius. Next base: position 25,883,332 of record NW_027361754.1, on the reverse strand, counting down.
CCCCCCTTGCCGAGCACCACAGGTGGCGTCACGAACTATTCATCAATTCTACTTCATTGTTCTTTCAACCTTTTTGCCATGGAGCCCCAGGGCCACAGACCGGGTCACAGCTTCCGTGACAACTCCCATTGATATCAACGGGCCCGGTGCCGAGTTCCCCGATAGCCCCGGCCTGGGGAGCGCTCCATCTCTGTTTTTACTGTTTGGGATCAGTTATGGATTTATCTATCTTCCATTGTTACATGCACTGAAATCCCTCATTTTTTGTTTTCCAGGACGGTAACAGTTGTCAGATTGCACGAACATCTGTCCAGCCCTCTGGTTGGATTCTTGGGTTCAGGAAAGAGATGAAGATTTGTGTCAGGAACACAACAAAAACATACTCCTTCTGTTGATTGCTTAGCAACGCTAGGGATTTAGCAACAAGGATTAAAATCTTTATCGTGTTCCAGATCTTGCAAAACTTGAAAATATGATACATTGAAATGAGCTGACGTTATATACAGATTTATCTTCCTCTGCCGGAGCGGCTACGTTTTGCATTGACTGAGCCATCGCGTGCATGATAATTGGAAGTCTTGAGGTCACCTCGTACTACATATTAGAAGCGTTTGCAGATAACCGAACACGTGGACTATAACTCAAGAATGCCTAAATGCCCAAACAGCCTGGCATTGATTGGCATTACCCAGGACTCACAATTCTTATTTTCAGATGTCCAATTTAATTTAGTAACTTAAGGATAAAAATTCAGGTTTAGGTGCGTTTTTGGTGCAGATTTGGAGCTTTTTTATGCGTTTTTTGTGTCTCATTGTCCATGCTAACCATGACTTTTCTGCAGAAATGATACCTGCGTTTTTGCTGCATTCTTTCAACACTCATTCAAGTCAATGGGTGAAAAACGATGCAAAAACGTTGAAAGAAGTGACATACTCTATGTCCAAAAAAACGCAGCAAAGCACAAAATCCTGATCACACAAAAAAACAATGTGTGTGCATGAGATTTCTGAAATCTCATAGGCTTTGCTGGTACTGTAAAAAGCTGAGTATTAGCATAAAAAACGCAGCAAAAACGCCCAGTGTGAACATACCCTAATGGTGTTAGACACCTGTTCTAGATATCCCGGTCACCACTTCCTTCCCCTAGGCCACTGCCCTCTGTTGTGCTCCACTCTTGGGTTTTACAAGTTGGCCGGTGTAGAACAATTACAGTATATCATCTCCTTAGGTCTAGTTAAGACCCCTTAAGACCCATACCCGTGTCTTGGGATTTAGACTCCACTCCATCTGTCCTGTTGCTCCTGAAATTTCTGACTGTGCCAAGTTCTTGCTTCCCACGTACCTTTCTGCCAACTGCATCAATGCCAGGGGTCTGTGTGCCCACCCAGAACAGAGGCTTAGAGGATCTATCTCACCAGGTGAGCCTAACAGTCCAATTTAGTCCTAAACACCATGTTATATCTATTGAGTGCATGACAAGGAGATCACCCAAGGACACTACCTCCTTTACTTGCACTTAGAATGTTAATTTAGAGTAATTTCAACTACTTAGATTTTACCAATATCAGACGGGAGGAGTCAGACTTCCCCATCAATCAGCTGTTTGTCACTCAGGCAGTGGCCGATTGTAGACAGGAGATGGAACTGAACAGCTCCATACACTGTGTAGTGGTTATCCTCAGGTACTGCAGCTCAGCTACTATTGAAGTGGATAGGTAAGTCCATCAATACCTAAATTGTAGACAATGGCTTTAAGGACTCATGCACAGGGCAGAGCTCCATGCACAGAGCCAATTCTGCAGTACACAGAGTTGTGCAACTCTTGTAGAAATATTCTGCCTTTAAAAGAATCCTTTAAGGAAAAAATAGCTTTTCATGAGTTATTGTGCTATTAAAGCCTATCAGTGACAGATACCTGTGATATCTTACAGAAGCATCCATTACCCATGGCCTATAGTGGCATCCATTAGACATATACATCATGAAAAGTTATTGAAAGCTCATGACCTTTACCTTTAATACATGCCTACAGTTCTGGCCAAAAGTATTGACACCCCTGCAATTCTGTCAGATAATACTCAGTTTCTTCCTGAAAATGATTGCAAACACAAATTCTTTGGTATTATTATCTTCATTTAATTTGTCTTAAATGAAAAAAACACAAAAGAGAATGAAACAAAAAGCAAAACATTGATCATTTCACACAAAACTCCAAAAATGGGCCAGACAAAAGTATTGGCACCTTCAGCCTAATACTTGGCTGCACAACCTTTAGCCAAAATAACTGCGACCAACCGCTTCCGGTAACCATCAATGAGTTTCTTACAATGCTCTGCTGGAATTTTAGACCATTCTTCTTTGGCAAACTGCTCCAGGTCCCTGATATTTGAATGGTGCCTTCTCCAAACTGCCATTTTTAGATCTCTCCACAGGTGTTCTATGGGATTCAGGTCTGGACTCATTGCTGGCCACCTTAGAAGTCTCCAGTGCTTTCTCTCAAACCATTTTCTAGTGCTTTTTGAAATGTGTTTTGGGTCATTGTCCTGCTGGAAGACCCATAACCTCTGAGGGAGACCCAGCTTTCTCACACTGGGCCCTACATTATGCTGCAAAATTTGTTGGTAGTCTTCAGACTTCATAATGCCATGCACACGGTCAAGCAGTCCAGTGCCAGAGGCAGCAAAGCAACCCCAAAACATCAGGGAACCTCCGCCATGTTTGACTGTAGGGACCGTGTTCTTTTCTTTGAATGCCTCTTTTTTTCTCCTGTTAACTCTATGTTGATGCCTTTGCCCAAAAAGCTCTACTTTTGTCTCATCTGACTAGAGAACATTCTTCCAAAACCTTTTAGGCTTTTTCAGGTAAGTTTTGGCAAACTCCTGCCTGGCTTTTTTATGTCTCGGGGTAAGAAGTAGGGTCTTCCTGGGTCTCCTACCATACAGTCCCTTTTCATTCAGACGCTGACGGATAGTACGGGTTGACACTGTTGTACCCTTGGACTGCAGGGCAGCTTGAACTTGTTTGGATGTCAGTCGAGGTTCTTTATCCAACATCCGCACAATCTTGCGTTGAAATCTCTTGTCAATTTTTCTTTTCCATCCACATCTAGGGAGGTTAGCCACAGTGCCATGGGCTTTAAACTTCTTGATGACACTGCGCACGGTAGACACAGGAACATTCTGGTCTTTGGAGATGGACTTGTAGCCTTGAGATTGCTCATGCTTCCTCACAATTTGGTTTCTCAAGTCCTCAGACAGTTCTTTGGTCTTCTTTCTTTTCTACATGCTCAATGTGGTACACCCAAGGACACAGGACAGAGGTTGAGTCAACTTTAATCCATGTCAACTGGCTGCAAGTGTGATTTAGTTATTGCCAACACCTGTTAGGTGCCACAGGTGCTGTTATTTACACAAATTAGAGAAGCATCACATGTTTTTTCGAACAGTGCCAAAACTTTTGTTCACCCTCTTTTTTATGTTTGGTGTGGAATTATTTCCAATTTGGCTTTAGGACAATTCTTTTTGTGTTTTTTCAATTAAGACAAATTACACTGGGGAACAATTTGAAAAAAAAATTCTGTTGAGTTAGGTTTTTGAGCTGATTTATACTAAAATTGGCATGCTGATTCCAAAAATGTAGTCAGTTTTTTTCTATCACGTCAAGTTTTCCCTCCTCAACTTACCTGCCATAGAAGCACAATTGCACTGATTTCTGTAATATGACTTGTTATCTGAGTACAATTCGACTCATATAGAGCTACGTGGCAACTTGTAAGACAGTGTGGTGAGAGGTGTGTACAGCTCCCAATACGTCATAATTATCAATATCTTTACACAAAAAATGTATCATAGTAGGAATAAATAGGATTTGTGATAGCTTTTCTCTTTACATTGGGCGCTTAGTTGTAATTTATATATCTTTTATGATTTTTTTCTTTGTTAGTTTTCAAAGCTTGTAACTTTCCATCTCAGTGTTTTATTTACTTATGTACATATTTCCTTTGTTTCAGATCATGTCTGCTCCTTCTTCCTCTCGTCGTAAATGCCTAAACAACCCTGACTCCTTCTGCTATATTTGTGGTGTTTTCACCATTCCAGTTCAAAGGGAAAACATCAGTGCATTTGTCAAACAAGCATATTTTGCATATTTTAAAGTAAAACTCGGTGATCAAGATAAGCCATGGGCCCCTCACATAGTGTGCAAGCAGTGTGTCGAGAGTTTACGGATGTGGACCAAAGGAACACGTGAAAAGTTGGCATTTGGTATCCCCATGGTGTGGAGAGAGCAAAAAAGTCATTCCACAGACTGTTACTTCTGTTTAGTGAAAACATCAGGATTTAACAGGAAAAATAAAAGTAAAATAGAATATCCAAATCTATCGTCAGCTATCAGACCAATGCCTCATTCAGCTGAAATTCCAGTGCCAGTTTTCGAACAGCTACCATCTCTAGAAGTTCTGAGTGATGTTGACGAACACAGTGACAGCAATGATGCAGAATTTGAAAGTCACAAGGATTCAGTTCGTAAGGGATTTGATCAGCACGAGTTAAATGATTTAGCACGTGAATTGGGCTTATCAAAAAAAGCTTCAGAATTACTAGCATCAAGGCTGAATGAGAAACAGTTACTTGAACAAGGAGCGACGGTATCATACTTTCGTACTAGAGAAAGTACATTTTTGCAGTACTTTCGGTGTGACAGCGGTTTTGTGTTTTGTCATAATATTCCTGGTTTACTACAAGAATTAGGGCTTTCAATGTACAATCCAAATGAATGGCGACCGTTTATTGATAGCTCAAAGCGGAGTCTTAAGTGTGTCCTTCTACACAATGGCAATTTATTTGGTGCAGTCCCTATTGGGCATTCTGTCTCTCTTCGTGAAGAACATGGAGTTGTAAAGAGAGTTATTGAGTTATTGAAATATGACCCACACAATTGGATCATCTGTGTTGACCTTAAAATGGTTTGCTTCCTTCTTGGTCAGCAACGTGGGTACACAAAGCATCCCTGCTTTCTCTGTATGTGGGATAGCAGAGCTCGAGAAAAGCATTGGGTTGAGTCGAATTGGCCTCCAAGATCTGGTCTTAAACCTGGAGATCCTAACATTCTACATCAGCCACTTGTTGACAGGAAGAATATACTATTCCCACCTCTGCACATAAAACTAGGTCTCATGAAGCAATTTGTAAAAGCATTGCCAACTGACGGCGACTGTTTTAAGTACATCATGTTGGCACTTCCTGGACTGTCCATTGAAAAAATCAAGGCTGGTGTGTTTGATGGTCCACAAATTCGACAGCTCATCAAAGATGAACATTTCACCGGGACTATGTCAGATCTTGAGAAGAATGCTTGGTTATCATTTAAAGACGTCGTCAAGAACTTTCTTGGAAATACACTTGCAAGTAATTACAAAGAAATTGTTCAGAAACTATTGGAGAGCTACAAAGCGCTTGGTTGCAACATGAGTATTAAACTACATTTTCTGCATTGCCATCTTGCCAACTTTCCGGAAAATCTTGGTGCTGTTAGCGATGAGCAAGGTGAACGATTTCACCAAGATTTGAAGGTTATGGAAGACCGTTACCAGGGTAGATGGGATGTACATATGATGGCTGACTATTGCTGGAGCATCAAACATGATTGTCCTCAAGTTAAACACTCCAGAAAAAGCTATAAATGTACATTTTTACCTTAAATACTTGAATATATATATATATATATATATATCCTTTGTAAAAAACATGATAGTGTTAAAAAACATTTGTCATGCCTATTTCTTATATATTTCATTTTTTGTTCATATTTGTACTATTTAAAAAAAAACAAACTTTTTAGGTACAGTAGTTTACATATTTTTGAGAAGACAAAAATCCTATAGTTCAAAAACTTGACGTGATAGAGAAAAACTGAGATCATTTCTGGATTCAGCATCCAAAAATTAATTAAGAACAGTTGTCTGACCTAACTCCTAAAAAATTGCGTTCCCCAGTGTTATCACAGCTGACACCCGGCACAATGTGTCAGGGGCGGTCACGGACCGCCCCCGACACGTTAACCCCTTGTACACCGCGATCAAACACGATCGCAGTGTACCGGGGGTTAAAGGGAAGCATCGGCAGGGAAGGGGCTTCCGTGCTTCCCTGAGCCCCCCACAGCAGCGCAATGTGCAGCGCTGCTGCGGGGGGCTCTTTCCCTACAGGCCCCGGGATCCAAGATGGAGACTGGGACCTTCGGTGGCCTGTAGGGAGCTGACTTCCTCACTGCCTGCAAAGCGCAGGCATGAGGAAGTCTGCAGCAGTGCCTGATCTGTCACAGTGATCTGTGATCTGACAGATCAGCGATCTGTCACATTACAGTGATGTCCCACTTGGGACAATGCAATAAAGTTAAAAAAAAGTGTGAAAATAATTTTAAAAATTTGCTTAATAAATTAGTAAAAAAAAAAAAATATTCCCCAATAAATTCATTTTTTGAAAATAAAAAAAAACAATAAAAGTACACATATTTGGTATTGTCGCGTCCGTAACTACGCGCCCTATAAAACTGTCCCATTAGTTAACCCCTTTAGCGAACCCTTTAAAAAATAAAAATAAAAAACGAAGCAAAAAATAATGATTTATTATCATACCACCGAACATAAAGAGCAATAACGCGCGATCAAAAAGATGCATATAAATATCCATGGTACCGCTGAAAACGTCAGCTTGTCCTGCAAAAAACGAGCTGCCATACAGCATCATCCGCAAAAAACAAAAAAGTTATAGCTCGCAGAATAAAGTGATGCAAAAATAATTATTTTTTATATAAAATTGTTTTCATTGCATAAAACCAACAAAACATAAAAAAAGACCTAAATGAGGTATCGCTGTAACCGTACTGACCCGAAGAATAAAACCGCTTTATCAATTTTACCGCACGCGGAACGGTGTAAACGCACCCCCTCAGAAGAAATTCATGAAACGCTGGTTTATGTTCATTCTGCGTCCCAAAAATCGGAATAAAAAGCGATTAAAAAATGTCACGTGCCCGAAAATGGTACCAATAAAAACGTCAACTCGTCCCGCAAAGAATAAGACCTCACATGACTCGGTGGGTCAAAATTCGGAAAAATTATAGTTCTCAATATGTGGTGATGCAAAAACTATTTTTAAAATAAAAAGCGTCTTTTAGCGTGTGACAGCTGCCAAACATAAAAACCACCATAAATAGTAAATCAAACCCCCATTATCACCCCCTTAGTTAGGGAAAAATAATAAAATAAAATAAATGTATTTATTTCCATTTTCCCATTAGGGTTAGGGTTAGGGCTAGGGTTAGGGCTGAGATTAGGGTTAGGGGTGTGTTGGGGTTAGGGTTGGAGTTATAATTGGGGGGTTTCCACTGTTTGGGCACATCAGGTGCTCTCCAAATGCAACATGGCATCTGATCTCAATTCCAGCCAATTCTGCGTTGAAAAAGTCAAATGGTGCGCCTTCCCTTCCAAGCTCTGCCATGCGCCCAGTGTTTTACCCCCACATATAGGGTATCAGCATACTCAGGACAAATTGCAAAACAACTTTTGGGGTCCAATTTCTCCTGTTACGCTTAGGAAAATAAAAAATTGGGGGCAAAAATATAATTTTTATGGAAAAAAATGATTTTTTTATTTTCACGCCCAGGCGTTATAAACTTCTGTGAAGCACTTTGGGGTTCAAAGTGCTCACCACACATCTAGATAAGTTCCGTGGGGGGTCTAGTTTCCAAAATGGGGTCGCTTGTGGGGAGTTTCAATAGTTTAGGTACATCAGGGGCTCTCCAAACGCACATTACACCTGCAGACCAATCCATCAAAGTCTGCATTCCAAAACATCACTACTTCTCTTCCGAGCCCCGACGTGTGCCCATACAGTAGTTTTCTCCCACATATGAAGTATCAGCGTACTCAGGACAAATTGTACAACAACTTTTGAGGTCCAATTTCTCCAGTTACCCTTGGGAAAATAAAAAAATTGGAGACTAATTGATCATGTTTGTGGAAAAAATACGATTTTTTTATTTTCATTGCTGGGCATTATAAACTTCTGTGAAGCCCTTGGGGGTTCAAAGTGCTCACCACACATCTAGAAAAGTTCCTTAGGGGGCTAGTTTCCAAAATGGGGTCATTTGGGTGGTTTCCACTGTTTAGGTACATTAGGGTCTCTCCAAAGGCAACATGACACCTGCAGATTAGAGTTGAGCGAAACGGGTCGAAAAATTTCAAAAGTCGACGACTTTTGGCAAAGTCGGGTTTCATGAAACGAAACCCGACCGTAGGATGAGGTCGGCCACGAGGTCGGCGACTTACCCGCCAAAGTCGCGTTTCAAAAGTTTGTTTTGCGCTCTTTTTCAGCCAATCAGGATCCACGGACACTGTGGGCAACGTGATGACATAGGCAGGGGTCACCACCATCTTTCAGAAGGGCATGCAAGTGATTGGCTTGCTTTGGTGGGCGTCACAGGGGTTATAAAATGGCGTGCACGCCGACCGCCATCTTACTTCTGCCGATCTTAGCATAGGAAGAGGTTGCTGCTGCTGATTCTGTAGGGAGAGCATTAGGCAGGGAAGAAGAAAAAAAAACTGCTTCTGCTGCTAGCGATTTTGCCTGTACAACACACCAGTCACTGTGTGTGCAGTGCAAGGGGAGGCTATATAGTGGTGGATCAGCGGTGTTGGTTGTTAGGCTGCCTTCTAAGGATTCCTGACAGCTGCATTGCTGTTTACCCACTGCTCTGCAAACTGCTTTTTTAAAAGCAATCCCAATTTTTTTTTTTGTCCTGCTGAGGTACTGAGCGTGCATTTTTTCACACCATACAGCGGTGTACGCTCCTCACACAGTACCGTGTAACGGCTGTTATCACAGCCACAGTGAAGCTATCTGTGTGTCACTCTGTGAGAATAAGTCGAGGACATGTTCCGTTCTTACAGACCTGCACCTACTAGTTTTGTCTAGCTTTCAAACAGTTAAATATATTTGCTGTTTGATCACATTCAAAACTATAGAGAGACAGCGTGTGTCAGTCCGTATACTTAAAAAACACGGAGCTTGACAATTTTACGTACACCGGACAGCCGTGTACGTGCACGCTCCTCTCAGTACCGTGTAACGGCTGTTATCACGGCCACAGTGAAGCTATCTGTGTGTCACTGTGGAAGGATAAGTGGAGGACTTGTTCCGTTCTTACAGACCTACACTCTAGGGAGATTCCTATTCTGCCCAATTCTACATACACCTTGTAGTTTGTGATACACTAGCCAATTTCTGCCTGTGACATAGCGCTCTGATATTCAGTGGGCCTCACACAATCCAAAAGTGTCCAGTGTCCACTAGTGTGTGCAGAAATTCAAAATCTCCCTTATCCTGTAGTCACTTTTTTCACACCTGTGCCATTGAGCCTGTGACATAGCGCTGTGATATTCAGTGGGCCTCACACAATCCATAAGTGTCCAGTGTCCACAAGTGTGTGCAGAAATTCAAAATCTTTGTGATCCTGTAGTCACTTTTTTCACACCTGTGCCATCGAGCCTGTGACATAGCGCTCTGATATTCAGTGGGCCTCACACAATCCAAAAGTGTCCAGTGTCCACTAGTGTGTGCAGAAATTCAAAATCTCCCTTATCCTGTAGTCACTTTTTTCACACCTGTGCCATCGAGCCTGTGACATAGCGCTCTGATATTCAGTGGGCCTCACACAATCCAAAAGTGTCCAGTGTCCACTAGTGTGTGCAGAAATTCAAAATCTCCCTTATCCTGTAGTCACTTTTTTCACACCTGTGCCATCGAGCCTGTGACATAGCGCTCTGATATTCAGTGGGCCTCACACAATCCAAAAGTGTCCAGTGTCCACTAGTGTGTGCAGAAATTCAAAATCTCCCTTATCCTGTAGTCACTTTTTTCACACCTGTGCCATCGAGCCAGTGACATAGCGCTGTGATATTCAGTGGGCCTCACACAATCCATAAGTGTCCAGTGTCCACAAGTGTGTGCAGAAATTCAAAATTTCTGTGATCCTGTAGTCACTTTTTTCACACCTGTGCCATCGAGCCTGTGACATAGCGCTCTGATATTCAGTGGGCCTCACACAATCCAAAAGTGTCCAGTGTCCACTAGTGTGTGCAGAAATTCAAAATCTCCCTTATCCTGTAGTCACTTTTTTCACACCTGTGCCATCGAGCCTGTGACATAGCGCTCTGATATTCAGTGGGCCTCACACAATCCAAAAGTGTCCAGTGTCCACTAGTGTGTGCAGAAATTCAAAATCTCCCTTATCCTGTAGTCACTTTTTTCACACCTGTGCCATCGAGCCTGTGACATAGCGCTCTGATATTCAGTGGGCCTCACACAATCCAAAAGCGTCCAGTGTCCACTAGTGTGTGCAGAAATTCAAAATCTCTGTGATCCTGTAGTCACTTTTTTCACACCTGTGCCATTGAGCCTGTGACATAGCGCTGTGATATTCAGTGGGCCTCACACAATCCATAAGTGTCCAGTGTCCACAAGTGTGTGCAGAAATTCAAAATCTCTGTGATCCTGTAGTCACTTTTTTCACACCTGTGCCATCGAGACTGTGACATAGCGCTCTTATATTCAGTGGGCCTCACACAATCCAAAAGTGTCCAGTGTCCACTAGTGTGTGCAGAAATTCAAAATCTATGTGATCCTGTAGTCACTTTTTTCACACCTGTGCCATCGAGCCTGTGACATAGCGCTCTGATATTCAGTGGGCCTCACACAATCCAAAAGTGTCCAGTGTCCACTAGTGTGTGCAGAAATTCAAAATCTTCCTTATCCTGTAGTCACTTTTTTCACACCTGTGCCATCGAGCCTGTGACATAGCGCTGTGATATTCAGTGGGCCTCACACAATCCATAAGTGTCCAGTGTCCACAAGTGTGTGCAGAAATTCAAAATTTCTGTGATCCTGTAGTCACTTTTTTCACACCTGTGCCATCGAGCCTGTGACATAGCGCTCTGATATTCAGTGGGCCTCACACAATCCAAAAGTGTCCAGTGTCCACTAGTGTGTGCAGAAATTCAAAATCTCCCTTATCCTGTAGTCACTTTTTTCACACCTGTGCCATCGAGCCTGTGACATAGCACTCTGATATTCAGTGGGCCTCACACAATCCAAAAGTGTCCAATGTCCACTAGTGTGTGCAGAAATTCAAAATCTCTGTGATCCTGTAGTCACTTTTTTCACACCTGTGCCATCGAGCCTGTGACATAGCGCTCTGATATTCAGTGGGCCTCACACAATCCAAAAGTGTCCAGTGTCCACTAGTGTGTGCAGAAATTCAAAATCTCCCTTATCCTGTAGTCACTTTTTTCACACCTGTGCCATCGAGCCTGTGACATAGCGCTGTGATATTCAGTGGGCCTCAGACAGTCCATAAGTGTCCAGTGTCCACAAGTGTGTGCAGAAATTCAAAATTTCTGTGATCCTGTAGTCACTTTTTTCACACCTGTGCCATCGAGCCTGTGACATAGCGCTCTGATATTCAGTGGGCCTCACACAATCCATAAGTGTCCAGTGTCCACAAGTGTGTGCAGAAATTCAAAATTTCTGTGATCCTGTAGTCACTTTTTTCACACCTGTGCCATCGAGCCTGTGACATAGCGCTCTGATATTCAGTGGGCCTCACACAATCCAAAAGTGTCCAGTGTCCACTAGTGTGTGCAGAAATTCAAAATCTCCCTTATCCTGTAGTCACTTTTTTCACACCTGTGCCATCGAGCCTGTGACATAGCGCTCTGATATTCAGTGGGCCTCACACAATCCAAAAGTGTCCAGTGTCCACTAGTGTGTGCAGAAATTCAAAATCTCCCTTATCCTGTAGTCACTTTTTTCAAACCTGTGCCATCGAGCCTGTGACATAGCGCTCTGATATTCAGTGGGCCTCACACAATCCAAAAGTGTCCAGTGTCCACTAGTGTGTGCAGAAATTCAAATTCTCCCTTATCCTGTAGTCACTTTTTTCACACCTGTGCCATCGAGCCTGTGACATAGCGCTGTGATATTCAGTGGGCCTCACACAATCCATAAGTGTCCAGTGTCCACAAGTGTGTGCAGAAATTCAAAATCTCTGTGATCCTGTAGTCACTTTTTTCACACCTGTGCCATCGAGACTGTGACATAGCGCTCTTATATTCAGTGGGCCTCACACAATCCATAAGTGTCCAGTGTCCACTAGTGTGTGCAGAAATTCAAAATCTCCCTTATCCTGTAGTCACTTTTTTCACACCTGTGCCATCGAGCCTGTGACATAGCGCTCTGATATTCAGTGGGCCTCACACAATCCAAAAGTGTCCAGTGTCCACTAGTGTGTGCAGAAATTCAAAATCTTCCTTATCCTGTAGTCACTTTTTTCACACCTGTGCCATCGAGCCTGTGACATAGCGCTGTGATATTCAGTGGGCCTCACACAATCCATAAGTGTCCAGTGTCCACAAGTGTGTGCAGAAATTCAACATTTCTGTGATCCTGTAGTCACTTTTTTCACACCTGTGCCATCGAGCCTGTGACATAGCGCTCTGATATTCAGTGGGCCTCACACAATCCAAAAGTGTCCAGTGTCCACTAGTGTGTGCAGAAATTCAAAATCTCCCTTATCCTGTAGTCACTTTTTTCACACCTGTGCCATCGAGCCTGTGACATAGCGCTCTGATATTCAGTGGGCCTCACACAATCCAAAAGTGTCCAGTGTCCACTAGTGTGTGCAGAAATTCAAAATCTATGTGATCCTGTAGTCACTTTTTTCACACCTGTGCCATCGAGCCTGTGACATAGCGCTCTGATATTCAGTGGGCCTCACACAATCCAAAAGTGTCCAGTGTCCACTAGTGTGTGCAGAAATTCAAAATCTCCCTTATCCTGTAGTCACTTTTTTCACACCTGTGCCATCGAGCCTGTGACATAGCGCTGTGATATTCAGTGGGCCTCACACAATCCATAAGTGTCCAGTGTCCACAAGTGTGTGCAGAAATTCAAAATCTCTGTGATCCTGTAGTCACTTTTTTCACACCTGTGCCATCGAGCCTGTGACATAGCGCTCTGATATTCAGTGGGCCTCACACAATCCAAAAGTGTCCAGTGTCCACTAGTGTGTGCAGAAATTCAAATTCTCCCTTATCCTGTAGTCACTTTTTTCACACCTGTGCCATCGAGCCTGTGACATAGCACTCTGATATTCAGTGGGCCTCACACAATCCAAAAGTGTCCAGTGTCCACTAGTGTGTGCAGAAATTCAAAATCTCCCTTATCCTGTAGTCACTTTTTTCACACCTGTGCCATCGAGCCTGTGACATAGCGCTGTGATATTCAGTGGGCCTCACACAATCCATAAGTGTCCAGTGTCCACAAGTGTGTGCAGAAATTCAAAATCTCCCTTATCCTGTAGTCACTTTTTTCACACCTGTGCCATCGAGCCTGTGACATAGCGCTCTGATATTCAGTGGGCCTCACACAATCCAAAAGTGTCCAGTGTCCACTAGTGTGTGCAGAAATTCAAAATCTCCCTTATCCTGTAGTCACTTTTTTCACACCTGTGCCATCGAGCCAGTGACATAGCGCTGTGATATTCAGTGGGCCTCACACAATCCATAAGTGTCCAGTGTCCACAAGTGTGTGCAGAAATTCAAAATTTCTGTGATCCTGTAGTCACTTTTTTCACACCTGTGCCATCGAGCCTGTGACATAGCGCTCTGATATTCAGTGGGCCTCACACAATCCAAAAGTGTCAAGTGTCCACTAGTGTGTGCAGAAATTCAAAATCTCCCTTATCCTGTAGTCACTTTTTTCACACCTGTGCCATCGAGCCTGTGACATAGCGCTCTGATATTCAGTGGGCCTCACACAATCCAAAAGTGTCCAGTGTCCACTAGTGTGTGCAGAAATTCAAAATCTCCCTTATCCTGTAGTCACTTTTTTCACACCTGTGCCATCGAGCCTGTGACATAGCGCTCTGATATTCAGTGGGCCTCACACAATCCAAAAGCGTCCAGTGTCCACTAGTGTGTGCAGAAATTCAAAATCTCTGTGATCCTGTAGTCACTTTTTTCACACCTGTGCCATTGAGCCTGTGACATAGCGCTGTGATATTCAGTGGGCCTCACACAATCCATAAGTGTCCAGTGTCCACAAGTGTGTGCAGAAATTCAAAATCTCTGTGATCCTGTAGTCACTTTTTTCACACCTGTGCCATCGAGACTGTGACATAGCGCTCTTATATTCAGTGGGCCTCACACAATCCAAAAGTGTCCAGTGTCCACTAGTGTGTGCAGAAATTCAAAATCTATGTGATCCTGTAGTCACTTTTTTCACACCTGTGCCATCGAGCCTGTGACATAGCGCTCTGATATTCAGTGGGCCTCACACAATCCAAAAGTGTCCAGTGTCCACTAGTGTGTGCAGAAATTCAAAATCTTCCTTATCCTGTAGTCACTTTTTTCACACCTGTGCCATCGAGCCTGTGACATAGCGCTGTGATATTCAGTGGGCCTCACACAATCCATAAGTGTCCAGTGTCCACAAGTGTGTGCAGAAATTCAAAATTTCTGTGATCCTGTAGTCACTTTTTTCACACCTGTGCCATCGAGCCTGTGACATAGCGCTCTGATATTCAGTGGGCCTCACACAATCCAAAAGTGTCCAGTGTCCACTAGTGTGTGCAGAAATTCAAAATCTCCCTTATCCTGTAGTCACTTTTTTCACACCTGTGCCATCGAGCCTGTGACATAGCACTCTGATATTCAGTGGGCCTCACACAATCCAAAAGTGTCCAATGTCCACTAGTGTGTGCAGAAATTCAAAATCTCTGTGATCCTGTAGTCACTTTTTTCACACCTGTGCCATCGAGCCTGTGACATAGCGCTCTGATATTCAGTGGGCCTCACACAATCCAAAAGTGTCCAGTGTCCACTAGTGTGTGCAGAAATTCAAAATCTCCCTTATCCTGTAGTCACTTTTTTCACACCTGTGCCATCGAGCCTGTGACATAGCGCTGTGATATTCAGTGGGCCTCACACAGTCCATAAGTGTCCAGTGTCCACAAGTGTGTGCAGAAATTCAAAATTTCTGTGATCCTGTAGTCACTTTTTTCACACCTGTGCCATCGAGCCTGTGACATAGCGCTCTGATATTCAGTGGGCCTCACACAATCCATAAGTGTCCAGTGTCCACAAGTGTGTGCAGAAATTCAAAATTTCTGTGATCCTGTAGTCACTTTTTTCACACCTGTGCCATCGAGCCTGTGACATAGCGCTCTGATATTCAGTGGGCCTCACACAATCCAAAAGTGTCCAGTGTCCACTAGTGTGTGCAGAAATTCAAAATCTCCCTTATCCTGTAGTCACTTTTTTCACACCTGTGCCATCGAGCCTGTGACATAGCGCTCTGATATTCAGTGGGCCTCACACAATCCAAAAGTGTCCAGTGTCCACTAGTGTGTGCAGAAATTCAAAATCTCCCTTATCCTGTAGTCACTTTTTTCAAACCTGTGCCATCGAGCCTGTGACATAGCGCTCTGATATTCAGTGGGCCTCACACAATCCAAAAGTGTCCAGTGTCCACTAGTGTGTGCAGAAATTCAAATTCTCCCTTATCCTGTAGTCACTTTTTTCACACCTGTGCCATCGAGCCTGTGACATAGCGCTGTGATATTCAGTGGGCCTCACACAATCCATAAGTGTCCAGTGTCCACAAGTGTGTGCAGAAATTCAAAATCTCTGTGATCCTGTAGTCACTTTTTTCACACCTGTGCCATCGAGACTGTGACATAGCGCTCTTATATTCAGTGGGCCTCACACAATCCATAAGTGTCCAGTGTCCACTAGTGTGTGCAGAAATTCAAAATCTCCCTTATCCTGTAGTCACTTTTTTCACACCTGTGCCATCGAGCCTGTGACATAGCGCTCTGATATTCAGTGGGCCTCACACAATCCAAAAGTGTCCAGTGTCCACTAGTGTGTGCAGAAATTCAAAATCTTCCTTATCCTGTAGTCACTTTTTTCACACCTGTGCCATCGAGCCTGTGACATAGCGCTGTGATATTCAGTGGGCCTCACACAATCCATAAGTGTCCAGTGTCCACAAGTGTGTGCAGAAATTCAACATTTCTGTGATCCTGTAGTCACTTTTTTCACACCTGTGCCATCGAGCCTGTGACATAGCGCTCTGATATTCAGTGGGCCTCACACAATCCAAAAGTGTCCAGTGTCCACTAGTGTGTGCAGAAATTCAAAATCTCCCTTATCCTGTAGTCACTTTTTTCACACCTGTGCCATCGAGCCTGTGACATAGCGCTCTGATATTCAGTGGGCCTCACACAATCCAAAAGTGTCCAGTGTCCACTAGTGTGTGCAGAAATTCAAAATCTATGTGATCCTGTAGTCACTTTTTTCACACCTGTGCCATCGAGCCTGTGACATAGCGCTCTGATATTCAGTGGGCCTCACACAATCCAAAAGTGTCCAGTGTCCACTAGTGTGTGCAGAAATTCAAAATCTCCCTTATCCTGTAGTCACTTTTTTCACACCTGTGCCATCGAGCCTGTGACATAGCGCTGTGATATTCAGTGGGCCTCACACAATCCATAAGTGTCCAGTGTCCACAAGTGTGTGCAGAAATTCAAAATCTCTGTGATCCTGTAGTCACTTTTTTCACACCTGTGCCATCGAGCCTGTGACATAGCGCTCTGATATTCAGTGGGCCTCACACAATCCAAAAGTGTCCAGTGTCCACTAGTGTGTGCAGAAATTCAAAATCTCCCTTATCCTGTAGTCACTTTTTTCACACCTGTGCCATCGAGCCTGTGACATAGCACTCTGATATTCAGTGGGCCTCACACAATCCAAAAGTGTCCAGTGTCCACTAGTGTGTGCAGAAATTCAAAATCTCCCTTATCCTGTAGTCACTTTTTTCACACCTGTGCCATCGAGCCTGTGACATAGCGCTGTGATATTCAGTGGGCCTCACACAGTCCATAAGTGTCCAGTGTCCACAAGTGTGTGCAGAAATTCAAAATTTCTGTGATCCTGTAGTCACTTTTTTCACACCTGTGCCATCGAGCCTGTGACATAGCGCTCTGATATTCAGTGGGCCTCACACAATCCATAAGTGTCCAGTGTCCACAAGTGTGTGCAGAAATTCAAAATTTCTGTGATCCTGTAGTCACTTTTTTCACACCTGTGCCATCGAGCCTGTGACATAGCGCTCTGATATTCAGTGGGCCTCACACAATCCAAAAGTGTCCAGTGTCCACTAGTGTGTGCAGAAATTCAAAATCTCCCTTATCCTGTAGTCACTTTTTTCACACCTGTGCCATCGAGCCTGTGACATAGCGCTCTGATATTCAGTGGGCCTCACACAATCCAAAAGTGTCCAGTGTCCACTAGTGTGTGCAGAAATTCAAAATCTCCCTTATCCTGTAGTCACTTTTTTCAAACCTGTGCCATCGAGCCTGTGACATAGCGCTCTGATATTCAGTGGGCCTCACACAATCCAAAAGTGTCCAGTGTCCACTAGTGTGTGCAGAAATTCAAATTCTCCCTTATCCTGTAGTCACTTTTTTCACACCTGTGCCATCGAGCCTGTGACATAGCGCTGTGATATTCAGTGGGCCTCACACAATCCATAAGTGTCCAGTGTCCACAAGTGTGTGCAGAAATTCAAAATCTCTGTGATCCTGTAGTCACTTTTTTCACACCTGTGCCATCGAGACTGTGACATAGCGCTCTTATATTCAGTGGGCCTCACACAATCCAAAAGTGTCCAGTGTCCACTAGTGTGTGCAGAAATTCAAAATCTCCCTTATCCTGTAGTCACTTTTTTCACACCTGTGCCATCGAGCCTGTGACATAGCGCTCTGATATTCAGTGGGCCTCACACAATCCAAAAGTGTCCAGTGTCCACTAGTGTGTGCAGAAATTCAAAATCTTCCTTATCCTGTAGTCACTTTTTTCACACCTGTGCCATCGAGCCTGTGACATAGCGCTGTGATATTCAGTGGGCCTCACACAATCCATAAGTGTCCAGTGTCCACAAGTGTGTGCAGAAATTCAACATTTCTGTGATCCTGTAGTCACTTTTTTCACACCTGTGCCATCGAGCCTGTGACATAGCGCTCTGATATTCAGTGGGCCTCACACAATCCAAAAGTGTCCAGTGTCCACTAGTGTGTGCAGAAATTCAAAATCTCCCTTATCCTGTAGTCACTTTTTTCACACCTGTGCCATCGAGCCTGTGACATAGCGCTCTGATATTCAGTGGGCCTCACACAATCCAAAAGTGTCCAGTGTCCACTAGTGTGTGCAGAAATTCAAAATCTATGTGATCCTGTAGTCACTTTTTTCACACCTGTGCCATCGAGCCTGTGACATAGCGCTCTGATATTCAGTGGGCCTCACACAATCCAAAAGTGTCCAGTGTCCACTAGTGTGTGCAGAAATTCAAAATCTCCCTTATCCTGTAGTCACTTTTTTCACACCTGTGCCATCGAGCCTGTGACATAGCGCTGTGATATTCAGTGGGCCTCACACAATCCATAAGTGTCCAGTGTCCACAAGTGTGTGCAGAAATTCAAAATCTCTGTGATCCTGTAGTCACTTTTTTCACACCTGTGCCATCGAGCCTGTGACATAGCGCTCTGATATTCAGTGGGCCTCACACAATCCAAAAGTGTCCAGTGTCCACTAGTGTGTGCAGAAATTCAAAATCTCCCTTATCCTGTAGTCACTTTTTTCACACCTGTGCCATCGAGCCTGTGACATAGCACTCTGATATTCAGTGGGCCTCACACAATCCAAAAGTGTCCAATGTCCACTAGTGTGTGCAGAAATTCAAAATCTCTGTGATCCTGTAGTCACTTTTTTCACACCTGTGCCATCGAGCCTGTGACATAGCGCTCTGATATTCAGTGGGCCTCACACAATCCAAAAGTGTCCAGTGTCCACTAGTGTGTGCAGAAATTCAAAATCTCTGTGATCCTGTAGTCACTTTTTTCACACCTGTGCCATCGAGCCTGTGACATAGCGCTCTGATATTCAGTGGGCCTCACACAATCCATAAGTGTCCAGTGTCCACAAGTGTGTGCAGAAATTCAAAATCTCTGTGATCCTGTAGTCACTTTTTTCACACCTGTGCCATCGAGCCTGTGACATAGTGCTCTGATATTCAGTGGGCCTCACACAATCCAAAAGTGTCCAGTGTCCACTAGTGTGTGCAGAAATTCAAAATCTCCCTTATCCTGTAGTCACTTTTTTCACACCTGTGCCATCGAGCCTGTGACATAGCGCTCTGATATTCAGTGGGCCTCACACAATCCAAACGTGTCCAGTGTCCACTAGTGTGTGCAGAAATTCAAAATCTCCCTTATCCTGTAGTCACTTTTTTCACAGCTGTGCCATCGAGCCTGTGACATAGCGCTGTGATATTCAGTGGGCCTCACACAATCCATAAGTGTCCAGTGTCCACAAGTGTGTGCAGAAATTCAAAATTTCCCCTGTCCTATAGACACCTTGTACCTTGTTTTACATTACTATATAGTTTGTTGGATTTTGTCTACATTTCTACAAAAAATGAGGAAGGCTGGTGGAAGAGGCCGTGGAATTGGGCGGGGGTTGGCAGCTGGTAATGATGGTGTTGGTGGTGGATCTGATGGTAGTGGCAAGAGCAAAATAGGACCGAATGCAGGAGGTGTTGAGCCTGCGTCATCGTCTGGCTCCATAAGGCTTCGAAGGCTTAGTTTTCTAGGAGTTGGCAAACCGCTTTTAAAGCCAGAGCATCAGGAAAAAGTTTTGTCTTACATTGCTGACTCAGCCTCCAGCTCTATCGCCTCCTCTTCTGAAGTTGTAAAAAGTAAAAGCACTGAGTCGTCATTGGAGGCTCCTGTTCATGAACCACACCTTTCCTTGTGTCCTTCACCCCAACCAAGATTGAAGGATGACGCAGGCCATACTACTGATTACTCCATGGAGCTGTTTTCACATACCATGCCTGGATTATCAAGTGAAATGGTGAATTACCCAGGCCAAGATGAATCTGACATGGAGTGCACTGATGCACAGCCGCTGATAGATGATTCTGCTGGTACATTCACTCAGAGCACTACATTGTCCTCGCAGTGTACAGAGCCAGATTCTGACCCTGATGAGACTCAGGTGCCCCTTCCCGCACACTATACCACCATACACGGTGACACAGAGGAAGGTGCACATGACATTGAAGAGGAGGTGATGGATGACCCAGTTGTTGACCCAGATTGGCATCCACTGGGGGAAGAGGGTGCTGCTTCCAATAGCTCAGATGAGGAGCATCCACAGCAGACATCGACATCGCAACAGCTGTTATCTGGCAGGCCCGGAGCACTCCAAAGACAGGTTCCAAAAATCAAAAGAGTTGCTGGACAGCTTGTCCAGAGGGTCAAAAGATCACTGCGTGCTAGGCCGCAAAATGTCTGCCAAAGTAGGAAGAGTGCAGTGTGGCACTTTTTTGAACAAAATCCTCATGATCAGGCCAAGGTTATCTGTAAGAAGTGCGCAAAGACCTTTAGCCGAGGGAAAAATCTGAAAAATTTGAATACCAGTTGCATGCTTAGACATTTAACCACCATGCACTTGCAAGCGTGGACACAACACCAAACCTCAAGTGCCACATGTGCAACTGATCACAAAGAAGGTAGTCAGCAACGCTACATTGTTTCCCCCACTGTAAGCCCACCGGTTAGCACAGCAGCAAATGTTGAGGTGTCGTTGCAAGGCCACAGCAGTCAGGGAATCCCACTGTTATATCAATGAAATACTGAATCTAGGCCATCAGAAAGAACACCAACTCCATCACCATCATCAACCCTCTCTCAGTCCGCCCTGTCCACCGCTACTTCCACCATATGCAGCTCTCAAGTCCAGCTCACCCTCCCAGACACTATGAGTAGGTCAAGAAAGTACTCAGTCTCTCATCCGCATACACTGGGTTTGAACGCCCACATTGCCAAACTAATCTCGTTTGAGATGATGCCCTATCAGTTGGTGGAAAGCGCAGCTTTCCGCGAACTCATGGCCTATGCAGTACCACGCTATGACGCCACTTCTTCTCTCGCAAAGCCATCCCAGCCCTCCACCATCATGTAAAAGACCGCATTGTCCATGCACTCAAGCAGTCAGTGAGCGGAAAGGTGCACCTCACAACTGATGCATGGTCCAGTCGGCATGGCCAGGGCCGTTACGTGTCCATCACTGCGCACTGGGTTAATGTGGTGGATGCAGGGTCCACAGGGGACAGCGGTGATGGGACAGTGCTGCCTAGCCCACGGTATAGGAAACAGTTGGCTGTAGGCGTTCGACCCTCCTCCTCCTCCTCCTCCTCCAGAAGCGAAAGCTCGTCCATAGAGCGCAGTCGTACAAGCACTCCATCTGCAGCTGCCACTGTTGCACACGATGTGTCCCCCTATCGAGCAGCTAGTGGAAAGCGTCAGCAGGCTGTGTTGCAGATGATGTGTTTGGGCGACAGACACACCGCCGAGGTGCTGGCCGAATACTTGAAGCGACAAACTGAGTCATGGCTGGGCAGTGTACATTTTGAGGCAGGCAAGGTAGTTAGTGATAACGGCCGTAATTTTGCGGCAGCCATAGCCCTTTCAAAACTCAGCCACATACCTTGCTTGGCTCACACCTTGAACCTGGTGGTGCAGTGCTTCCTCAAAAATTATCCGGAGTTAACAGCCCTGCTCCAGAAGGTGCGAAGACTGTGCGCGCACATCCGCCGGTCGCCTGTACACTCCGTTCGTATGCAGAAGCTGCAGTGATTGCTCCACCTTCCCAACCACCGCCTCATTATCGACATTGCAACAATGTGGAACTCCACCCTGCACATGGTGGAGCGGCTGTGCGAGCAGAGGCAGGCCATAATGCATTTGTGGGAGGATACACGGCCAGGCACTTTGAGAGCAGACATGGAGTTGACAGGTGTGCAGTGGTCGAAGCTGAAAGACCTCTGTAAAGTCCTTCAGTGTTTTGAGGAATGCACACGGCTGGTAAGCGCAGATGACGCCATCCTAAGCATGAGCATTCCACTTATGCGTCTGCTCATGCAAACTTTGACGCACCTTAAGGAGCAGGCGTCTGCAGCCAATGTTGATGAGGAGGAAGAGGAGGAGGGAATCCTTGATGACATTCAGCCATTGTCTGCTCAGGGACCTCTCCTGGACGAGGTGGAGGAAGAAGAGGAGGAGGAGGATGATGATGGGGATGATTACTTAGGGGAGGAGGATGCATCTCGTGGGGCAAGTGAAAATGTTGGCGTGGCAAGGTCTGGTACAGGGTTTGTGCGTGACTGGAGGGATGTGGATTTGCCAGAAAGTGCTCCTCCAACCAGCACTCGCAGTGCATCATTGACACCGGGAACATTGGCCCACATGTCAGATCATGCTTTGCAGATCCTAAAAAGGGACCCCCGCATTGCCAAAATGATGAACGATGACGACTACTGGTTGGCCAGCATCCTGGATCCACGCTATAAAGGCAAATTACAAAACATCATGCCACAGGAGAACCTTGACCTAATATTGGCTAATAAACAAGCAACTCTGGTAAATCGGTTGCTTGAGGCATTCCCAGCACACAGCAGCGGTGATGGTTCTCACACGAGCCATACGGGCCGGGGGCAGCTTGGCAGAGGTGTTCATGGTGCACACAGCAAAAGTGGCGTTGGAGACAGGGGTTTCATGACAATGTTGTGGACTGATTTTTCAAGTACCGCTCACACAACTGGTAATACTGCATCGATGGAAAGTGACAGGAGACAGCAGTTGTCAACTATGGTTACAAACTACTTTTTCTCCCATATCGATGTTCTCCCACACAGGTCATTCCTCTTTGACTATTGGGCCGCTAAACTGGACACCTGGCCTGAATTGGCACAATATGCCTTACAGGAGCTCGCTTGCCCAGCTGCAAGTGTGCTATCGGAAAGAGTCTTCAGTGCAGCTGGATCAATCCTGACAGAAAAAGGGACCCGTCTGTCAACCCAAAATGTGGATGATCTAACCTTCATTAAAATGAACCATGCATGGGTTTCCAAGGATTTTGTCCCACCTTCCCCTGATGACTAGATTTGAGCGACTTTTGGTTTTTTAGGGTCGAGTTTTGTTTCGTGAAACCCGACTTTTCCAAAAGTCGGGTCGAGCAAGATCGTCCGATTATAGGGAAAAGTCGGGGTCGTCCCGAAACACGAAACCCAATGTAAGTCAATGGGGAATAAAAGTCGGCAGTGAGAGGAGGACAGGAAACACACCTACAGTGCACATTTGAATGCCAAAAGCATCAATTCTTCTTACTTAAGCTTGTCAACCTTAATTAACTTCAAAATTAGAGTTGAGCAATACCAGCCGATACTTGAAAATATCGGATCGGAATGGATCGGCCGATCTTAAAAAAAAGTATCGGTATCACCGATTCCGATACCGGGAACCAATGCAAGTCAATGGGGCCAAAATATCTGAATTAAAAAAAACCCTTTCTTTCCTTGTAGGTTAATTCTACATGAAGAAAAACTAAGAATAATGTAGAATGTATTGTGGGAGGTGGAGGAGACATTAAAGCCATAGAGGTTTAGCCCAATCAAATGGAATAGCAGGAATTAAACTTTTTTTTTAAAGACGTTAGGAGTTACAAAGATATTGACTATGTTAGCCTCATTTATATTTTGCCAGACATGTATGTCTTCTTCTTTCTTCTTCTTTCTTATTCTTCTTCCTTTTTTAACCTTCTTCTTCTTATTCCTTTTTTTACATTCTTCTTCTTCTTCTTCTTCCTTTTTTTACATTCTTCTACTTCCTTTTTTTACATTCTTCTTCTTCTTCCTTTTCTTACATTCTTCATATTCTTCTTATTCAACAATTATTATTCTACATATTCAACTTCTTCATCTTCTTCCTATTCTTCTTCATCATATTCTTGTTTGTGTCAGGCATTCCTGTAGTTGGTATCTAGAAAAGTTAGAAGTTTACACCTTCCGTTCTGCCTGTCACAAAAGATTTACAACAGGATTTGTCCGCGTTCAGTTTGGCCTGCAGCAGCAGGCCTTTTCCAGGGGCACCACGAGGAGGAACGGACTCACCCCCATACACTGCTTAGTCTTCTTCTGCTTATAAATAAGATAATATCATTTGCTCAGAGTATTAGTCTTATGCTTAATGTTCTTCTGCTTTGTTTTTTTATGCTTCTTTGTCTTCTCTCTCTTGTTGTTCTGCATCTTGGTGGTTGTCTTCCTGTTCTTTGTCCTCTTGAACCAGCTGATGGTACTGGCACCCGGAGGGGCAGCAGAAGGAACAAGAGCCAATGGCACTACCGAGGACCAGCTGACGGTGCTGGAACCCGGTTACTAAGCAGGAGGTACCTGTGCTACAAAGCACTACCAAGGACCAGCAGACGTTGCCGGAACTCGGATACCGAGATGGAGGCACCTAGGCCAAAGGCTCTGACGAGAACCAGCTGACGGTGCTGGAACCCGGAGGGGTAGCAGAAGCTGCAAGAGCAAATGGAAATAGCGAGGACCAGCTGACAGTGCTGGCACCTGGAGGGGCAGGAGAAAGAATAAGAGCCAATGGCACAACCGAGGACCAGCTGACGGTGCTGGAACCCGGTTACTAAGCAGGAGGTACCTGTGCTACAAAGCACTACCAAGGACCAGCAGACGTTGCCGGAACTCGGATACCGAGATGGAGGCACCTAGGCCAAAGGCTCTGACGAGAACCAGCTGACGGTGCTGGAACCCGGAGGGGTAGCAGAAGTTACCCCTGAAAAGCAAAGTTGGCATGCCGCAAGCTGGCCGCAGTTACCGAATCACACAGTCCTACAGGGGGTGCTTGTCCTACTGGCACTATGGAACAAGCCTTTCTTACCAGAACCCGCAGTCCACATAGGAAGCACCTAAACTGCTGGCACCCTAGCCTCGGCTAACCCAACCGCAACACGACATGGCAACTTGGGGTGGCAAACTGACATTGACACTTCCCGGAAACAGCAGGCAGGGCTGGAACCAAGCTGGGCAGGAGGGAGTACCCGTGCCAAAGTCAGTTATGAGCAGCAACTGGCGATGTTGGAGCCCAGGGACAAGCACTTAGCAGGCTGAGGCCTGATGTGCTGTCAATTGGGAGGCAGCAGGACAGATTGCCATCAAAACAGCAGGGGAACAGCTGACGTTACTGAACCCCACAAACACAGGAGCTAGTGTTTTACTCTGTGAAGACGGCACTTCCGAGCATCAACTGGCTGTGTTGAAGCCCAGGGACAAGCACGGAGCAGGCTGAGGCTGCATTGAAGAAATTTTAAGATCGGTTGTAGACTTCTACTAATTTTAACCAAGCTCCACTTAGGCCTGTGGCTTCACTGATTTTCGTATTTCCCCTGTCCTCTAACCCCGCCAGTTACAGCTCCGAAGTGGCGTCTGCACAATCCACGCTTGTTCCTGTGTTACAGGTATTCAGTCCGGTCAGTTAATCCCCTGATGTGTGTCCGGCAATGTCGCCTGCTCTGTCCACTAGTTATGGGAATGTGGACAGAGCAGGCGACATTGCCGGACACACATCAGGGGATTAACTGACCGGACTGAACACCTGTAACACAGGAACAAGTGTGGATTGTGCAGACGCGACTTCGGAGCTATAACTGGCGGGGTTGGAGGACAGGGGAAATACAAATATCAGTGATACTCGTATTTCCCCTGTCCTCCAACCCCGCCAGTTACAGCTCCGAAGTGGCGTCTGCACAATCCACACTTGTTCCTGTGTAACAGGTGTTCAGTCCGGTCAGTTAATCCCCTGATGTGTGTCCGGCAATGTCGCCTGCTCTGTCCACATTCCCATAACTAGTTATGGGAATGTGGACAGAGCAGGCGACATTGCCGGACACACATCAGGGGATTAACTGACCGGACTGAACACCTGTAACACAGGAACAAGTGTGGATTGTGCAGACGCCACTTCGGAGCTGTAACTGGCAGGGTTGGAGGACAGGGGAAATACGAGAGACAGTGGAGCCACAGGCCTAATTGGAGCACGGTTAAAATTCAGTAGTGGTACGACTGTGTAGGCAGCAGGAGACTTTGCCATCCACACAGCAGGGGATCAGCTGACGTTACTGAACCCCACTGAGACACGGAAGCAAGTATCTCTTTCCGTGTGGACGGCACTTCCGAGCTACAACTGGCTGTGTTGAAGCCCAGGAAATAGGAGGGAGTAGGCAGAGGCCTACTGTATTTGGAATGTGGAGACAGCAGGAGAGACTGCCATCCACACAGCAGGGGATCAGCTGACGTTACTGAACCCCACTGAGACACGGGAGCAAGTGTCTCTTTCCGTGTGGACGGCACTTCCGAGCTACAACTGGCTGTGTTGAAGCCCAGGAAATAGGAGGGTGTAGGCAGAGGCCTACTGTATTTGGAATGTGGAGACAGCAGGAGAGACTGCCATCCACACAGCAGGGGATCAGCTGACGTTACTGAACCTCACTGAGAAACGGGAGCAAGTGTCTCTTTCCGTGTGGACGGCACTTCCGAGCTACAACTGGCTGTGTTGAAGCCCAGGAAATAGGAGGGTGTAGGCAGAGGCCTACTGTCTTTGGAATGTGGAGACAGCAGGAGAGACTGCCATCTCCACAGCAGGGGAACAGCTGGCAGTGCTGAACCCCACTAACACTCGAACAAATGTGTTTGGCTCTGTGGAGACGACACTTCTGAACACCAACTGACGCTGTTGGAGCCCAGGATTAGGCGAGGAGCAGGCTGGGGCCTGTTGCTTTTGGCAGGTAAAGGCAGCAGGAGACTTGCCATCTCCACAGCAGGGGAACAGCTGGCAGTGCTGAACCCCACTAACTCTCGAACTAATGTGTTTGGCTCTGTGGAGACGACACTTCTGAACACCAACTGACGCTGTTGGAGCACAGGATTAGGCGTGGAGCAGGCTGGGGCCTACTGGATTTTGGCAGGTGAAGGCAGCAGGAGACTTGCCATCTCCACAGCAGGGGAACAGCTGGCAGTGCTGAACCCCACTAACACTTGAACGAATGTGTTTGGTTCTGTGGAGACGACACTTCTGAACACCAACTGACGCTGTTGGAGCCCAGGATTAGGCGAGGAGCAGGCTGGGGCCTGTTGCTTTTGGCAGGTGAAGGCAGCAGGAGACTTGCCATCTCCACAGCAGGGGAACAGCTGGCAGTGCTGAACCCCACTAACACTCGAACGAATGTGTTTGGCTCTGTGGAGACGACACTTCTGAACACCAACTGACGCTGTTGGAGCACAGGATTAGGCGTGGAGCAGGCTGGGGCCTACTGGATTTTGGCAGGTGAAGGCAGCAGGAGACTTGCCATCTCCACAGCAGGGGAACAGCTGGCAGTGCTGAACCCCACTAACACTTGAACGAATGTGTTTGGCTCTGTGGAGACGACACTTCTGAACACCAACTGACGCTGTTGGAGCCCAGGATTAGGCGTGGAGCAGGCTGGGGCCTACTGGATTTTGGCAGGTGAAGGCAGCAGGAGACTTGCAATCTCCACAGCAGGGGAACAGCTGGCAGTGCTGAACCCCACTAACACTTGAACGAATGTGTTTGGCTCTGTGGAGACGACACTTCTGAACACCAACTGACGCTGTTGGAGCCCAGGATTAGGCGTGGAGCAGGCTGGGGCCTACTGGATTTTGGCAGGTGAAGGCAGCAGGAGACTTGCCATCTCCACAGCAGGGGAACAGCTGGCAGTGCTGAACCCCACTAACACTTGAATGAATGTGTTTGGCTCTGTGGAGATGACACTTCTGAACACCAACTGACGCTGTTGGAGCCCAGGATTAGGCAAGGAGCAGGCTGGGGCCTGTTGCTTTTGGCAGGTGAAGGCAGCAGGAGACTTGACATCTCCACAGCAGGGGAACAGCTGGCAGTGCTGAACCCCACTAACACTCGAACGAATGTGTTTGGCTCTGTGGAGACGACACTTCTGAACACCAACTGACGCTGTTGGAGCACAGGATTAGGCGTGGAGCAGGCTGGGGCCTACTGGATTTTGGCAGGTGAAGGCAGCAGGAGACTTGCCATCTCCACAGCAGAGGAACAGCTGGCAGTGCTGAATCCCACTAACACTTGAACGAATGTGTTTGGCTCTGTGGAGACGACACTTCTGAACACCAACTGACGCTGTTGGAGCCCAGGATTAGGCGAGGAGCAGGCTGGGGCCTGTTGCTTTTGGCAGGTGAAGGCAGCAGGAGACTTGCCATCTCCACAGCAGGGGAACAGCTGGCAGTGCTGAACCCCACTAACACTCGAACGAATGTGTTTGGCTCTGTGGAGACGACACTTCTGAACACCAACTGACACTGCTGGAGCCCAGGATTGCGCATGCCGCATGCAGAGGCCAATGGGCAGCGTTTTTTATGGAGGTTGTTGACTACTACTGATTCTAACCATGCTCCACTTAGGCCTCTGGCTCCACTGTCTCTACTATTTACCCTGGCCTCCAACCCCGCCAGCTACATCTCTGAAGTGGCGTCAGCACAATCGACACTTGTTCCTGTGTTACTGGTGCTCAGTCCCGTCAGTTGATCCCCTGATGTTTGTCCGGCAAGTTCGCCAGCTCTGTCCTCATTCCCACTACTGGTTATGGGAATGTGGACAGAGCAGGAGACCTTGCTGGACACACATCAGGGGATAAACTGATGGGACTGAGCCACAGGAACACAGGAACAAGTGTAGATTGTGCTGACGCCACTTCAGAGATGTAGATGGCGGGGTTGGAGGCCAGGGGAAATAGTAGAGACAGTGGAGCCAGAGACCTAAGTTGGGCACGGTTAAAAATCAGTAGTGGTTTGAATGTTGATGGAGCTGGTGACTTTGCCGTCCACACAGCAGGGGATCAGCTGGCGTTACTGAACCCCACTAACACAGGAGCTAGTGTGTTTCTCTGTGCAGACGACACATCTGAGCGACAACTGGCTGTGTTGAAGCACAGGGATTATAGTTCAGGTGGTAGAAAAATGAACACACCAGCAGACCTGGATACAGTTGCCAACCACTAATTTAGTCTGTAAGAGGAATGGCAAAGTCTTTGGAGATCCAGGCCTTGTTCATTTTCAGAAAAGTCAGCCGGTCAACATTATCGGAAGATAGTCGCGTGCGACGGTCTGTTAGTACACCACCTGCGGCACTAAAGACGCGTTCCGATAATACACTGGCAGCAGGGCAAGCCAGCACCTCCAATGCATACTGGCTAAGCTCTGGCCATGTATCCAGCTTAGAGACCCAAAACTTGAAGGGGGAAGAGCCATCTGGGAGTACAGTGACAGGGCAAGACATGTAGTCTGACACCATCTGACGGAAGCGTTGCCTCCTGCTGACTCGAGGCGTCGCTGATGGTGTAGACAATTGTGGTGGACACACAAAACTTTGCCACATTTGGGCCATAGTGGTCTTGCCTTGTGCTGCAGCGCTGCCTCTGCTCCCTCTTTGTGCAGAGTTTCCTCCACTGCCTCGACGCATAGAGCTGCTTTGTAAAGCAGTAGCAACAATGCTGTCGGGTGGAATGGAAAACATTATGGACTGCACCAGTGACTCTTCGTACTCCCGCAGTTTACGCTCCCGATTCAACGTTGGTATGAGCCTTTGTACGCTGTCCCGGTAGCGAGGATCTAGGAGGGTGTACACCCAATAATCAGCCGAGACGAGAATGTGGGCGATGAGGCGGTCGTTTCTCAGGCACTGCAGCATGAAATCACCCATGTGCTGCAGACTCCCAACTGCCAAAGAACCGCTGTCCCCTGTTTGAGGCGTGACCTCGGCCTGCTCTGCATCACCCCGCCCTCGCTGTACATACTGAGTAGAGGTTTGTGTACCTCCCTCCTCTGGAGAGATGTCTTCCTCCTCCATCGACTCCTCCTCATCCTCCTCACAAAGTGTCCCCTGCCTAGGCCTTTGTGAGGAAACACGTAGTGCAGACTGTCCAGAAGCAGATGGCATTTGGGACTCCTCATCCTCCACCTCTTCCGAAACCTCATCCCTTAGTGCTTGCAGTGTTTGTTGAAGCAGGCAGATAAGGGGGACAGTCATGCTGACTAGTGCATCATCTGCACTCGCCATCCGCGTGGATTCATCGAAGGCACGCAAAACGAGGCAGATGTCCTTCATAGAGGCCCACTCAATGGTGCTGAAGTGTGAAAGGCGCACAGTGCGACTTGTTTGCGCCTGATGCAGCTGGTACTCCATGACTGCTGCCTGCTGCTCACACAACCGCTCCAACATATGTAACGTTGAATTCCACCGGGTGGGTAGGTCACATATGATGCGATGTTCCGGAAGGCCAAATCGTCGCTGCAGAGCAGCGAGGCGCGATCTTGCCGTGCTGGAACGCCGCAAGTGAGCGCACTCTATGCGGACCTTGTGCAACAGTGCATCAAGATCCGGATAGTCCCTCAGAAAGCTCTGCACGACCAAGTTAAGCACATGTGCCAGACATGGGATGTGTGTGAGGTTGCCTAGGCCAAGAGCTGCCACCAGATTTCGGCCATTGTCACACAGTACCAAGCCCTGCTGGAGATTCGCTGGCCCAAACCACACATCGCTCTCCAGCTTGATAGCATTCCAGAGCTCCTGCGCTGTGTGGCTTCGATTCCCCAAAGAAATTAATTTGAGTACAGCCTGTTGACGTTTGGCCACGGCTGTGCTCATATCGGTCGTAACAGGCTCCTGCTCTGCTGTTTCTGAGGAACTTGAGTAGGAGGAGGAGTCTATGTGTACAGACTGGAGTCCTGCAATCCGTGGCGTTGGAAGAACACGTACAGCGCCACTCTCCAGATCTGTACCCGGCTCCACAACATTGACCCAGTGGGCAGTGAGGGAAAGGTATCGTCCCTGTCCATGGTTACTGGTCCACGCATCGGTGGTCAGGTGGACCTTGCTACTAACGGCGTTTAGTAGCGCATGTTTTATTTTGCCCTCAACATGTTTCTGCAGGGCAGGGACGACTCGCCTGCTGAAATAAAAGCGGCTGGGCACGTTGTATTGGGGGACTGCCAATGCCATTAAGTCCCGGAAGGTGTCAGTGTCCACCAGCCTGAATGACAGCATTTCAACTGCCAGAAGACTGTGCTCGGGGATGGTTTGCCGAGTAAGGGCGCCTTTTATCCCATGCCTGTGCTACCGATGGCTGTGATGGATGGGAACGTGCTGCTATGGGTGGAATCTGACAGGGTCTCCGGACAACAGTGGCAGAGGTTCTTCCTTGGCGATCCTGTGAGGAAGCCGAACCAGCAGTGCGTGAGCTGGAGGAAGAGGCCCCAACACGAACTGAAGAGGTGGTAGGTGGTGCTGTACGTTGGCCTACGTCTTCAGGGTGTCTCTGCAACTCCAACTCGTGCTTGGTGCGCACATGTTTCCACATATTTGTGGTATTGAGGTTGCTGACATTTCTCCCTCTTTTGACTATCTGATGACACAGCTTGCATTTGACAAAGCAAATGTCATCTGCAACTGTGTCAAAAAAGGACCACGCACTGCAACTCTTGGGAGCGCCCGTTTTGCCTTTGGAATGAGGAATGCTCCTAACGGGTGCCGAAGTGGAGGGTACAGGCAACCAAGTCTTCCCCCTCCCTCTGCCTCCTGTTTTGGCCGGTAGGGGAATCTCTTCCTCCGAGCTGCTCCCACCACCTTCCTGTTCCTCACGCCATGATGGGTCAAGGACCTCATCATCTTCCCTCCCCTCTTCAAACAGCTGCTTCTCCGGGGTTGTCTCACCAGCACCGTACGCACCAGAAAGTGGCAACTGAGTCTCGTCATCATCTGATGCGTACTGAGGTGTGCTGACCACAGGCACTGGCCCACTCGCCTCTTCAGATTTAGAGGGACAAAGAAGTTGCGCATCACTGCATACTCCCTCTTCTTCACATTCAGGAATGCTGCTTGGCTGGCCCCCTCTTTCCAAGCCAACACATTCCGAGAACAGAAGTAGAGACTGTGATGGCTCCTGTCCATGTCTCTCTGACGGCCTGGGCACTTTGGCAGGTGGTGAAGAGACAGATGGTTGCTCTTCGGTGCTCTGGCCCTG
This sequence comes from Dendrobates tinctorius, assembly GCF_039654945.1. Taxonomy (NCBI): domain Eukaryota; kingdom Metazoa; phylum Chordata; class Amphibia; order Anura; family Dendrobatidae; genus Dendrobates; species Dendrobates tinctorius. Next base: position 25,851,237 of record NW_027361754.1, on the reverse strand, counting down.
AGAGGATGTGGAAGTAATTGAAGTCGATGCGTTAGCTGCCATCCATCCGACAACGGCTTCAATTTGTTCCTCCCGCAGCAGTGGGGTACGTTGAGGTCCTACAAAGCTGCGCATAAAGGACTGTTGCCTGCTAAAACTGGGGGATGCTGATCCACTGGTGCCCGCAGCAGGCCCAGAATCCCCACGTCCTCTACCTGCAGAATCCCCACGTCCTCTCCCTGCAGAATCCCCACGTCCTCTCCCTGCTGAAACTCCACGCCCACGCCCACGCGCCTTACTCCCTGCCTTCTTCATCTTGCCAGACTGCTTAAGATAGGCAGAAAAGTACAAAGGGGGCCTTAGTGTGCTTATTCCTGAACAGCTGGTTACAGGTACAAGAAACACTAATTTTATGAAGTGTGTGTGTGTGGACTAGACTTTAATAGGAGCTGATGTGGCCTACACAAGTTCCAAATGTAGTGTTTGGTGAACTTTTTTTGTGGTTTCTTTGTTGGAAACAAACTCAAAGTATGTGAACAAAGAATTGAAACTGATAGCATCACCAACTTTTTGGAGCTATTACAATGCAGGCAGGTAACCTACAATGCAAAAGATGAGGCTCCAAAAAAATTGGGTAATAGTAATCTGGCTGCGCCGGCAGGGCACAAGCCAGAAAAAAAGGCTCCTCTATCTACTCCTATATAGTGTTTGCAACCAACCAATGTTGATGGATACGGATGGATGCACACTAATAGGAGAAGAAAAAATGAGCTGCACTCAAAGACAAATATGTGTGAGGCAGTGACGCACGTAGAGCGTCCTACAACCAGACGTAGCTGCAGGACACTCTACTCTGCGTGAGCTGCACTCACACACAGTCAGAGACCTCTCAGACAGCCGTGAACAGTGGAGCTAAGTGGGCACTGGCACTGACAGGCTGCAGAAAGGCTCCGCTGTGTACTCCTATATAGTGTTTGCAACCACCGTAGATGGAGACGGATGGATGCACACTAATAGAAGAAAAAATGAGCTGCAATAAAAGAAAAATGTGTGAGGCAGTGACACGCTGAGCGTCCTACAACCAGACGTAGCTGCAGGACACACTACTCAGCGTGAGCTGCACTCACACACAGTCAGAGACCTCTCAGACAGCCGTGAACAGTGCAGCAAAGTGGACACTAGCACTGAAAGGCTGCAGAAAGGCTCCGCTGTCTACTACTAGTGTTTGCAACCAACGTATATGGATACGGATGGAAGCACACTAGATTGAAATTATGTAAAAAATGCAGCTCAAAAATTAAAAGATGTATGAGGCAGCAGTGATCACACTGGGTGGCCTACAGCCTGACGTGGCTGCAGGACCCACTCCAAAGCGTGAGCTGCACTCACACAGCCCTTGCAGACAACTATTAAAACAGCGCTGCTGGGCTAAAAAAATGCTACTGTGGTGGATTATATAGCCTGGGTAGAGCAATAGATATGTTTGATGATCGCTATTTCTAACTGTCCCTCACAGTCTTCAACAGCAGCCTGTCCCTAACAGAATTCACAGCAGAGTGAACCAGAAATGGCGGCTGCAGCGCTTTTTATAGTGCATCATGACATCATTTCGGCAGCCAATCACAGCCATGCCAATAGTTAACATGCCTACATGCCTAACAGGATGTGCCCACACTTCGGAGGATTCCCATTGGCTTAATCAAAGCAAGCAGGCTCATAGCATGATGGGAACTTCCGATTCCGATTCCGGAATCCGATATGACAAAAGTATCGGAAGTCAGTATCGGAATTCCGATACCACTAATATCGGCCGATACCCGATACTTGCGGTATCGGAATGCTCAACACTATTCATAATACAAGTTACGCACTGAAAAATGGGGGTTATTTGGCTAAAGTTGTGGGGGGGGAGGGCTGGCTCCAGGTTTTCATGTGCCCTGGGCGAAAGAGCGCCCCTTTAACACATACCACAACTCATCATGCTCCGATACGGCAGAGAAATAGCGGTATAGTACAATGAAAAATACTTCACTTTTTACATCTCATGACAAGGCCCATCTATTTCTCCATACAGAATCATTGGTCCCATATAATGTTTGAAACAGTATATGATGAGCTCCACATAATGCTACAGTATATGTTGGTCCCCATGGATGAAGCTCCACTGTCTTATGGGCCCAAATAATGCTCCAAACATATTGGGCCCCATTTCTAATGCTCTAGTGTATAATGGGCCCTGTAAATGCTGCTCCAGTGTCTGATGTCCACCTTTGGAATGTTCCAGTGTATGGTGGGCCCCATCTATCATTCTCCAGAGTATAGTGCTCCCCAAAAATTGCTGTCCCAACATTGAAAACAATCAAATAAGTCTCCTCGCTAGGGAATCCCTGTACTAGTCTGGACTCCTCGTCGTCCCCATCTTCCATCTCACTGCACAGTATTTCAACCTTGCAAGTGCTGTGATCCTCAGCAAGCAGGGGGGGCCCACTCGTTGGCGATGGCACTGGCACAGGGCCCCTGATAGTACGGTGGTGTGTCTGATGGCGGGTGGGCCGAACCTGCACTTTCATCTGCAGCTTCCTCTTTGTCACCGTGTAAGATGGAACTGTATATGGGAAGGGTAACCTGAGTTTCATCAGGGTCAGATTCAGGCCGTGTAGCGTGCGAGGGGAATGTAGTGGTCTGGGTCAATGTACCAGCAGATTCATTGAGCAGTGGCTGGGAATCAGTGCACTTGTGTCGCCCCCAGGAGTACGGTCGCCACAGTGGCATTACCTTCCTCCTAGGGAGTGTGATGTCATGCTTGGGAGCAACGAAGGATCTCTCTAGCAGGTTAACTGATTGGGCGGCGTTATTCCCACGAGTCATGACCCTCCAAACAGCGTTCATGAAGGCAAAGTGTTTGTTTTACGTGGGCAGTATGGTTGCAAAGCTGAACCTTAAAGGAATGTCCAGAAGGGCACCACCAGGAGTGGAGCCTACGGTTAAATTCGACTCTACCTGGGAAACCTCAACCATGCCAGCTACAGAACAGATGCACACATTGCAAGCTTAATTCCGTTAACGAACGAGACTCCGTCATGCCCCGCGGTCCGAGTCCGGCTTACTAGAGGGACACGTGAGGCTCTGGCACATGAGATTGGCCAATAACTGGTGTGTCATGCCCTTACATGTCCGTGGCTGCATGTGCGCTACACTGAAAAGGCCAGCGTTTGTCGCTTACAGGTGCAGATAACCCGCTGAACAACGTTAGTGATGGGGATCACTGATTACAATTATTACCCGCGAACGATGATTTCCCAGTAAGTGCAGGTCAACCGCAGTTCCGGAATTAGGCCTAACCATCATTCCTGAAAAAATGAAAAACTTACGTGTGCAAACCACAGGTGCTGTAGCTTGCTTAACAGCTCGCCAGCCGTTCTCACGCCCAGTATGGATTAAAAGTGATTGCACAAAGGTGAGAAAGGGTACCGTATCCCCAGATAACATGTATAGATAGCGTACACATTCAAAATATATGTCTATATATCAGGAGGCAGGCTCAGACGGTGTTAGACCCAGTATGGATTGCACATGATTGCACAAAGGTTAGAAGGGGTACCGTATCCCCGGATAACATGTATGGATAGCATAGTGTACACATTCAAAATATATGTCTATACATCAGGAGGCAGGCTCAGACGGTGTTAGGCCCAGTATGGATTGCACGTGATTGCACAAAGGTTAGAAAGGGTACCGTATCCCCAGATAACATGTATGGATAGCGTACACATTCAAAATATATGTCTATACATCAGGAGGCAGGCTCAGGCGGTGTTAGGCCCAGTATGGATTGCACGTGATTGCACAAAGGTTAGAAAGGGACCCGTATCCCCGGATAACATGTATGGATAGCATAGTGTACACATTCAAAATATATGTCTATACATCAGGAGGCAGGCTCAGACGGTGTTAGGCCCAGTATGGATTGCACGTGATTGCACAAAGGTTAGAAAGGGTACCGTATCCCCGGATAACATGTATGGATAGCATAGTGTACACATTCAAAATATATGTCTATACATCAGGAGGCAGGCTCAGACGGTGTTAGGCCCAGTATGGATTGCACGTGATTGCACAAAGGTTAGAAAGGGTACCGTAACCCCAGATAACATGTATGGATAGCGTATACTTTCAAAATATATGTCTATACATCAGGAGGCAGGCTCAGACAGTGTTAGGCCCAGTATGGATTGCACGTGATTGCACAAAGGTTAGAAAGGGTACCATAAACCCCGGATAACATGTATTGATAGCATAGTGTACACATTCAAAATATATGTCTATACATCAGGAGGCAGGCTCAGACGGTGTTAGGCCCAGTATGGATTGCACGTGATTGCACAAAGGTTACAAAGGGTACCGTATCCCCGGATAACATGTATGGATAGCATAGTGTACACATTCAAAATATATGTCTATACATCAGGAGGCAGGCTCAGACGGTGTTAGGCCCAGTATGGATTGCACGTGATTGCACAAAGGTTAGAAAGGGTACCGTATCCCCAGATAACATGTATGGATAGCGTACACATTCAAAATATATGTCTATACATCAGGAGGCAGGCTCAGACGATGTCAGGCACAGTATGGATTTGACGGCCCAGATTACACAGCGGAGGAGCAGGGAGAGGTAAAGATTGCAAATGCTGGGGCCCTGCCCAAGCAAGGGGGCCCACTCGTGGGCGTCGGTACTGGCACTGGGCCCCTCATAGTACAGCGGTGTGTCTGACGGCGGGTGTGCACCACCACCGTCAGAGACACTTGATTGCACTATGAGGGACCCTGTGCCAGTGCCCGCGCCCAAGAGTCGGCCTACCCACCTGTCCAGGGCAACGGCACTCGCACGGTGTCGTGCGCTAGGTGGTGACCCCGGCCATGGGGGGGGAGGCAGCACAGTTAGGGAGTTTTAGAAAGTGGAATATGTTGATGTTGGACATTCAGCTGATGCAAAAGGCGAAATAGGTGAAGTCCCAGGAAGAGGTGGACCAAAGCAAGCCATTTTTCTGTCACCCTATGTGTCATCAGGGGAAGGTGGGACAAAATCCTTGGAAACCCATGCATGGTTCATTTTAATGAAGGTTAGATCATCCACATTTTGGGTTGACAGACGGGTCCTTTTTTCTGTCAGGATTGATCCAGCTGCACTGAAGACTCTTTCCGATAGCACACTTGCAGCTGGGCAAGCGAGCTCCTGTAAGGCATATTGGGCCAATTCAGGCCAGGTGTCCAGTTTAGCGGCCCAATAGTCAAAGGGGAATGACCTGTGTGGGAGAACATCGATATGGGAGGAAAAGTAGTTTGTAACCATAGTTGACAACTGCTGTCTCCTGTCACTTTCCATCGATGCAGTATTACCAGTTGTGTGAGCGGTATTTGAAAAATCAGTCCACAACATTGTCATGAAACCCCTGTCTCCAACGCCACTTCTGCTGTGTGCACCACGAACACCTCTGCCAAGCTGCCCCCGGCCCGTACGGCTCGTGTGAGAACCATCACCGCTGCTGTGTGCTGGGAATGCCTCAAGCAACCGATTTACCAGAGTTGCTTGTTTATTAGCCAATATTAGGTCAAGGTTCTCTTGTGGCATGATGTTTTGTAATTTGCCTTTATAGCGTGGATCCAGGATGCTGGCCAACCAGTAGTCGTCATCGTTCATCATTTTGGCAATGCGGGGGTCCCTTTTTAGGATCTGCAAGGCATAACCTGACATGTGGGCCAATGTTCCCGGTGTCAATGATGCACTGCGAGTGCTGGTTGGAGGAGCACTTTCTGGCAAATCCACATCCCTCCAGTCACGCACAAACCCTGTACCAGACCTTGCCACGCCAACATTTTCACTTGCCCCATGAGATGCATCCTCCTCCCCTAAGTAATCATCCCCATCATCATCCTCCTCCTCCTCTTCTTCCTCCACCTCGTCCAGGAGAGGTCCCTGAGCAGACAATGGCTGAATGTCATCAAGGATTCCCTCCTCCTCTTCCTCCTCATCAACATTGGCTGCAGACGCCTGCTCCTTAAGGTGCGTCAAAGTTTGCATGAGCAGACGCATAAGTGGGATGCTCATGCTTAGGATGGCGTCGTCTGCGCTTACCAGCCGTGTGCATTCCTCAAAACACTGAAGGACTTTACAGAGGTCTTTCAGCTTCGACCACTGCACACCTGTCAACTCCATGTCTACTCTCAAAGTGCCTGGCCGTGTATCCTCCCACAAATGCATTATGGCCTGCCTCTGCTCGCACAGCCGCTCCACCATGTGCAGGGTGGAGTTCCACCTTGTTGCAATGTCGATAATGAGGCGGTGGTTGGGAAGGTGGAGCAATCGCTGCAGCTTCTGCATACGGAGTGTACAGGCGACCGGCGGATGTGCGCGCACAGTCTTCGCACATTCTGGAGCAGGGCTGTTAACTCCGGATAATTTTTGAGGAACCACTGCACCACCAGGTTCAAGGTGTGAGCCAAGCAAGGTATGTGGCTGAGTTTTGAAAGGGCTATGGCTGCCACAAAATTACGGCCGTTATCACTAACTACCTTGCCTGCCTCAAGATGTACACTGCCCAGCCATGACTCAGTTTGTCGCTTCAAGTACTCGGCCAGTACCTCGGCGGTGTTTCTGTTGCCCAAACACATCATCTGCAACACAGCCTGCTGACGCTTTCCACTAGCTGCTCGATAGGGGGACACATCGTGTGCAACAGTGGCAGCTGCAGATGGAGTGCTCGTACGACTGCGCTCTGTGGACGAGCTTTCGCTTCTGGAGGAGGAGGAGGAGGAGGGTCGAACGCCTACAGCCAACTGTTTCCTATACCGTGGGCTAGGCAGCACTGTCCCACCACCGCTGTCCCCTGTGGACCCTGCATCCACCACATTAACCCAGTGCGCAGTGATGGACACGTAACGGCCCTGGCCATGCCGACTGGACCATGCATCAGTTGTGAGGTGCACCTTTCCGCTCACTGACTGCTTGAGTGCATGGACAATGCGGTCTTTCACATGATGGTGGCGGGCTGGGATGGCTTTGCGAGAGAAGAAGTGGCGACTGGGTAGGTCATAGCGTGGTACTGCATAGGCCATGAGTTCGCGGAAAGCTGCGCTTTCCACCAACCGAAAGGGCATCATCTCAAACGAGATTAGTTTGGCAATGTGGCGTTCAAACCCAGTGTACGCGGATGAGAGACTGAGTACTTTCTTGACCTACTCATAGTGTCTGGGAGGGTGAGCTGGACTTGAGAGCTGCATATGGTGGAAGTAGCGGTGGACAGGGCGGACTGAGAGAGGGTTGATGATGGTGATGGAGTTGTTGTTCTTTCTGATGGCCTAGAATCAGTCTTTCGTTGATATAACAGTGGGATTCCCTGACTGCTGTGGCATTGCAACGACACCTCAACATTTGCTGCTGTGCTAACCAGTGGCTTACAGTGGGGGAAACAATGTAGCGTTGCTGACTACCTTCGTTGTGATCAGTTGCACATGTGGCACTTGAGGTTTGGTGTTGTGTCCACGCTTGCAAGTGCATGCTGGTTAAATGTCTAAGCATGCAACTGGTATTCAAATTTTTCAGATTTTTCCCTCGGCTAAAGGTCTTTGCGCAATTCTTACAGATAACCTTGGCCTGATCATGAGGATTTTGTTCAAAAAAGTGCCACACTGCACTCTTCCTACTTTGGCAGACATTTTGCGGCCTAGCACGCTGTGATCTTTTGACCCTCTGGACAAGCTGTCCAGCAACTCTTTTGATGTTTGGAACCTGTCTTTGGAGTGCTCCGGGCCTGCCAGATAACAGCTGTTGCGATGTCGATGTCTGCTGTGGATGCTCCTCATCTGAGCTATTGGAAGCAGCACCCTCTTCCCCCAATGGATGCCAATCTGGGTCAACAACTGGGTCATCCATCACCTCCTCTTCTATGTCATGTGCACCTTCCTCTGTGTCACCGTGTATGGTGGTATAGTGTGCGGGAAGGGGCACCTGAGTCTCATCAGGGTCAGAATCTGGCTCTGTACACTGCGAGGACAATGTAGTGCTCTGAGTGAATGTACCAGCAGAATCATCCATCAGCGGCTGTGCATCAGTGCACTCCATGTCAGATTCATCTTGGCCTGGGTAATTCACCATTTCACTTGATAATCCAGGCATGGTATGTGAAAACAGCTCCATGGAGTAATCAGTAGTATGGCCTGCGTCATCCTTCAATCTTGGTTGGGGTGAAGGACACAAGGAAAGGTGTGGTTCATGAACATGAGCCTCCAATGACGACTCAGTGCTTTTACTTTTTACAACTGAAGAAGAGGAGGCGATAGAGCTGGAGGCTGTCAGCAATGTAAGACAAAACTTTTTCCTGATGCTCTGGCTTTAAAAGCGGTTTGCCAACTCCTAGAAAACTAAGCGTTCGATTCCTTATGTAGCCAGACGATTATGCAGGCTCAACACCTCCTGCATTCGGTCCTATTTTGCTCTTGCCACTACCATCAGATCCACCACCAACACCATCATTACCAGCTGCCAACCCCCGCCCAATTCCACGGCCTCTTCCACCAGCCTTCCTCATTTTTGGTAGAAATGTAGACAAAATCCAACAAACTATATAGTAATGTAAAACAAGGTACAAGGTGTCTATAGGACAGGGGAGATTTTGAATTTCTGCAGACACTTGTGGACACTGGACACTTATGGATTGTGTGAGGCCCACTGAGTATCTGAGCGCTCTGTCACAGGCTCGATGGCAGAGCTGTGACCAAAGTGACTAGAGGATAAGGGAGATTTTGAATTTCTGCACACACTTGTGGACACTGGACACTTATGGATTGTGTGAGGCCCACTGAGTATCTGAGCGCTCTGTCACAGGCTCGATGGCAGAGCTGTGACCAAAGTGACTAGAGGATAAGGGAGATTTTGAATTTCTGCACACACTTGTGTACACTGGACACTTATGGATTGTGTGAGGCCTACTAAGTATCTGAGCGCTCTGTCACAGGCTCGATGGCAGAGCTGTGACCAAAGTGACTAGAGGATAAGGGAGATTTTGAATTTCTGCACACACTTGTGGACACTGGACACTTATGGATTGTGTGAGGCCCACTGAGTATCTGAGCGCTCTGTCACAGGCTCGATGGCAGAGCTGTGACCAAAGTGACTAGAGGATAAGGGAGATTTTGAATTTCTGCACACACTTGTGGACACTGGACACTTATGGATTGTGTGAGGCCCACTGAGTATCTGAGCGCTCTGTCACAGGCTCGATGGCAGAGCTGTGACCAAAGTGACTAGAGGATAAGGGAGATTTTGAATTTCTGCACACACTTGTGGACACTGGACACTTATGGATTGTGTGAGGCCCACTGAGTATCTGAGCGCTCTGTCACAGGCTCGATGGCAGAGCTGTGACCAAAGTGACTAGAGGATAAGGGAGATTTTGAATTTCTGCACACACTTGTGGACACTGGACACTTATGGATTGTGTGAGGCCCACTGAGTATCTGAGCGCTCTGTCACAGGCAGAAATTGGCTAGTGTATCACAAACTACAAGGTGTATGTAGAATTGGGCAGAATTGGAATCTCCCTAGAGTGCAGGTCTGTAAGAACGGAACATGTCCTCGACTTATTCTCACAGAGTGACTCACTGATAGCTTCACTGTGGCTGTGATAACAGCCGCTACACGGTACTGTGTGAGGAGCGTACACCGCTGTATGGTGTGAAAAAATGCACGCTCAGTACCTCAGCAGGACAAAAAAAAAAAATTGTGATTGCTTTTAAAAAAGCAGTTTGCGGAGCAGTGGGTAAACAGCAATGAAGGAATGTCAGGAAGCCTTAGAAGGCAGCCCAACAACCAACACCACTGATACACCACTATATAGCCTCCCCTTGCACTGCACAGTGACTGGTGTGTTGTACAGGCAAAATCGCTAGCAGCAGAAGCAGTTTTTTTTTCTTCTTCTCAGCAGGACAAAAAAAAAATTGTGATTGCTTTTAAAAAAGCAGTTTGCGGAGCAGTGGGTAAACAGCAATGCAGGAATGTCAGGAAGCCTTAGAAGGCAGCCCAACAACCAACACCACTGATACACCACTATATAGCCTCCCCTTGCACTGCACAGTGACTGGTGTGTTGTACAGGCAAAATCGCTAGCAGCAGAAGCAGTTTTTTTTTCTTCTTCTCAGCAGGACAAAAAAAAAAATTGTGATTGCTTTTAAAAAAGCAGTTTGCGGAGCAGTGGGTAAACAGCAATGCAGGAATGTCAGGAAGCCTTAGAAGGCAGCCCAACAACCAACACCACCTATACACCACTATATAGCCTCCCCTTGCACTGCACAGTGACTGGTGTGTTGTACAGGCAAAATCGCTAGCAGCAGAAGCAGTTTTTGGTGTCTTCTTCCCTGCCTAACGCTCTCCCTACAAAATCAGCAGCAGCAGCAGCTCTCCCTATTCTGAGATCAGCATGAGTAACATGGCGGTCGGCGTGCACGCCCTTTTATACCCCCTGTGACGCCCTCCAAAGCAAGCCAATCACTTGCATGCCCTTCTGAAAGATGGTGGTGACCCGTGCCTATGTCATCACGTTGCCCACAGTGTCCGTGGATCCTGATTGGCTGAAAAAGAGCGCAAAACAAACTTTTGAAACGCGACTTTGGCGCGTAAGTCGCCGACCTCGTGGCCAACCTCATCCTAGTGTCGGGTTTCGTTTCATGAAACCCGACTTTGCCAAAAGTCGTCGACTTTTGAATTTTTTCGACCCGTTTCGCTCAACTCTACTGATGACACATAGGGTGACAGAAAAATGGCTTGCTTTGGTCCACCTCTTCCTGGGACTTGACCTATTTCGCCTTTTGCATCAGCTGAATGTCCAACATCAACATATGCCACTTTCTAAAACTCCCTAACTGTGCTGCCCCCCCACATTGCCGGGGTCACCACCTAGCGCACGACACTGTGCGAGTGCCGTTGCCCTGGACAGGTGGGTAGGCCGACTCTTGGGCGCGGGCACTGGCACAGGGTCCCTCATAGTGCAATCAAGTGTCTCTGACGGTGGTGGTGCACACCCGCCATCAGACACACCGCCGTACTATGAGGGGCCCAGTGCCAGTACCGACGCCCACGAGTGGGCCCCCCTTGCTTGGGCAGGGCCCTAGCGTTTGCAATCTTTACCTCTCCCTGCTCCTCCGCTGTGTAGTCTGGGCCGTCAAATCCATACTGTGCCTGACACCGTCTGAGCCTGCCTCCTGATGTATAGACATATATTTTGAATGTGTACGCTATCCATACATGTTATCCGGGGATACGGTACCCTTTCTCACCTTTGTGCAATCACGTGCAATCCATACTGGGCCTAACACCGTCTGAGCCTGCCTCCTGATGTATAGACATATATTTTGAATGTGTACGCTATCCATACATGTTATCCGGGGATACGGTACCCTTTCTCACCTTTGTGCAATCACGTGCAATCCATACTGGGCCTAACACCGTCTGAGCCTGCCTCCTGATGTATAGACATATATTTTGAATGTGTACGCTATCCATACATGTTATCCGGGGATATGGTACCCTTTCTCACCTTTGTGCAATCACGTGCAATCCATACTGGGCCTAACACTGTCTGAGCCTGCCTCCTGATGTATAGACATATATTTTGAATGTGTACGCTATCCATACATGTTATCCGGGGATACGGTACCCTTTCTCACCTTTGTGCAATCACGTGCAAGCCATACTGGGCCTAACACCGTCTGAGCCTGCCTCCTGATGTATAGACATATATTTTGAATGTGTACGCTATCCATACATGTTATCCGGGGATACGGTACCCTTTCTCACCTTTGTGCAATCACGTGCAATCCATACTGGGCCTAACACCGTCTGAGCCTGCCTCCTGATGTATAGACATATATTTTGAATGTGTACGCTATCCATACATGTTATCCGGGGATATGGTACCCTTTCTCACCTTTGTGCAATCACGTGCAAGCCATACTGGGCCTAACACCGTCTGAGCCTGCCTCCTGATGTATTGACATATATTTTGAATGTGTACGCTATCCATACATGTTATCCGGGGATACGGTACCCTTTCTCACCTTTGTGCAATCACGTGTAATCCATACTGGGCGTGAGAACGGCTGGCGAGCTGTTAAGCAAGCTACAGCACCTGTGGTTTGCACACGTAAGTTTTTCATTTTTTCAGGAATGACGGTTAGGCCTAATTCCGGAACTGCGGTTGACCTGCACTTACTGGGAAATCATCGTTCGCGGGTAATAATTGTAATCAGTGATCCCCATCACTAACGTTGTTCAGCGGGTTATCTGCACCTGTAAGCGACAAACGCTGGCCTTTTCAGTGTAGCGCACATGCAGCCACGGACATGTAAGGGCATGACACACCAGTTATTGGCCAATCTCATGTGCCAGAGCCTCACGTGTCCCTCTAGTAAGCCGGACTCGGACCGCGGGGCATGACGGAGTCTCGTTCGTTAACGGAATTAAGCTTGCAATGTTTGCATCTTTTCTGTAGCTGGCATGGTTGAGGTTTCCCAGGTGGAGTCGAATTTACCCGTAGGCTCCACTCCTGGTGGTGCCCTTCTGGACATTCCTTTAAGGTTCAGCTTTGCAACCATACTGCCCACGTAAAACAAACACTTTGCCTTCATGAACGCTGTTTGGAGGGTCATGACTCGTGGGAATAACGCCGCCCAATCAGTTAACCTGCTAGAGAGATCCTTCATTGCTCCCAAGCATGACATCACACTCCCTAGGAGGAAGGTAATGCCACTGTGGCGACCGTACTCCTGGGGGCGACACAAGTGCACTGATGCCCAGCCACTGCTCGATGAATCTGCTGGTACATTGACCCAGACCACTACATTCCCCTCGCACACTACGCGGCCTGAATCTGACCCTGATGAAACTCAGGTTACCCTTCCCATATACAGTTCCATCTTACACGGTGACAAAGAGGAAGCTGCAGATGAAAGTGCAGGTTCGGCCCACCCGCCATCAGACACACCACCGTACTATCAGGGGCCCTGTGCCAGTGCCGTCGCCAACGAGTGGGCCCCCACTGCTTGCTCAGGATCACAGCACTTGCAAGGTTGAAATACTGTGCAGTGAGATGGAAGAAGGGGACGACGAGGAGTCCAGATTAGTACAGGGATTCCCTAGCGAGGAGACTTATTTGATTGTTTTCAATGTTGGGACAGCAATTTTTGGGGAGCACTATACTCTGGAGAATGATAGATGGGGCCCACCATACACTGGAACATTCCAAAGGTGGACATCAGACACTGGAGCAGCATTTACAGGGCCCATTATACACTAGAGCATTAGAAATGGGGCCCATTATGTTTGGAGCATTATTTGGGCCCATAAGACAGTGGAGCTTCATCCATGGGGACCAACATATACTGTAGCATTATGTGGAGCTCATCATATACTGTTTCAAACATTATATGGGACCAATGATTCTGTATGGAGAAATAGATGGGCCTCGTCATGAGATGTAAAAAGTGAAGTATTTTTCATTGTACTATACCGCTATTTCTCTGCCGTATCGGAGCATGATGAGTTGCGGTATGTGTTAAAGGGGCGCTCTTTCGCCCAGGGCACATGAAAACCTGGAGCCAGCCCTACCCCCCCACAACTTTAGCCAAATAACCCCCATTTTTCAGTGTGTAACTTGTATTATGAAGTTAATTAAGGTTGACAAGCTTAAGTAAGAAGAATTGATGCTTTTGGCATTCAAATGGGCACTGTAGGTGTGTTTCCTGTCCTCCTCTCACTGCCGACTTTTATTCCCCATTGACTTACATTGGGTTTCGTGTTTCGGGACGACCCCGACTCTTCCCTATAATCGGCCGATCTTACTCGCCCCGACTTTTGGAAAAGTCGGGTTTCACGAAACGAAACTCGACCCTAAAAACCCAAAAGTCGCTCAACTCTGCTGCAGACCATTCCATCAAAGTCTGCATTCCAAAACGTCACTACTTCCCTTCCGAGCCCCGACGTGTGCCCATACAGTAGTTTTCTCCCACATATGGGGTGTCAGCATACTCAGGACAAATTGGACAACAACTTTTTGGGTCAAATTTCTCCTGTTACCCTTGGGAAAATAAAAAAATGGGGACTAAAAGATGATGTTTGTTGAAAAAATACGATTTTTTTATTTTCACGCCCGGGCGTTATAAACTTCTGTGAAGCACTGGGGGGTTCAAAGTGCTTACCACACATCTAGATAAGTTCCTTGGGGAGTCTAGTTTCCAAAATGGTGTCATTTGTGGGGGGGGTTTCTACTGTTTTGGTACATCAGGGGCTTTCCAAACGTGACATGGTGTCCGATCTCAATTCCAGCCAAAAACGTCAAATGGCGCTGCTTCCCTTCCGAGCTCTGCCATGTGCCCAAATAGTGGTTTACCCCCACATGTGGGGTATCAGCGCACTCAAGACAAATTGCATAATATCTTTTAAGGTCCTGTTACCCTTGGAAAAAAAAAAGAATTGAGGGTAAAAAGATCATTTTTGTGGAAAAAATATAATTTTTTAATTGTACTGCTGTATGTTATAAACTTCTGTGAAGCCCTTGGGGGTTCAAAGTTCTCACCACACATCTCGATAAGTTCCTTGGGGGGGTCTAGTTTCCAAAATGGTGCCATTTGTGGGGGGTTTCCACTGTTTTGGTACATCAGGGGTTTTCCAATCGCGACATGGTGTCCGATCTCAATTCCAGCCAAAAACGTCAAATGGCGCTGCTTCCCTTCCGAGCTCTGCCATGCGCCTAAATAGTCATTTACAGCAACATATGGGGTATTAGCGTACTCAAGACATATTGCACAATAGCTTTTAGGGTTCTGTTACCCTTGGAAAAATAAAAATTGGGGGTGAAAAGATCATTTTTGTGCAAAAAATATGATTTTTTAATTGTACCGCTGTACGTTATAAACTTCTGTGAAGTCCTTGTGGGTTCAAAGTTCTCACCACATATCTAGATAAGTTCCTTTGGGGGGGTCTAGTTTCCAAAATGGGGTCACTTGTGGGGGGTTTCCACTGTTTAGGTACATCAGGGGCTCTCCAAACGCAACATGGCGTCCGATCTGAATTCCAGCCAATTTTGCATTGAAAAAGACAAATCGCGCTTCTTCCATTCTGAGGTCTGCCATGCACCGAAACATTGGTTCCCCCCCACATAACAATCCTTGTTGTTTGTCATATGACTGCTTGCACCAGAATCTATATACCATAAATGCTTTGCAGATGGGCTTCAACACATGCAGAATCTACATTTACAGCTGTTTTAACCCTTTGATGACTGTTCTGCTTTTTAAGCTGACTCATTCTTGCTTTCCAAATTCTACAGTCTGCTTTTTTACAGACAAAACATTCACAAGTTTCTCTTAGATCGCTCTTATATTTAGGGAAATCCTGTGTCTTTAATGCTGTTTCTGCTCTGGATTCATTACTGCTGCTTACATGCTGCGTTTTTTCCTTGAATTCATCCACAAGTTTGCCTTTAACATACTCTAGTGTCAGCTCATCATCTGGCCGGGCATCAAGTGCAGTCACGAGTGTGTCATAACTTTCTGGAAGACCACTTAATAGAAGTGCAGCAACATGAAAATCTTTAATTTTTTCTCCAATACCACTGAGATGCTCCACAATCTCTAGGGTGTTTCTTATATAGTCCTGCATATTATGTCCATCACTTAGCATAGATTGATACAGCTTTCTCAAGAGATAATGCTTATTCCTGAGATTTGATCTTTCATGTGCTTTCTGTAACTCATCCTATATCTCCTTTGCAGTTGCACACTTACATATATGCACAATCTGATTATCATCTACACAGAGGGAGATCATGCTTTGTGCTTTCTGATCCTTCTCTAGCCAATTATCTGGTAATGGATGAGGCACTTGTTCCTGAGTATATTTCCACGTAACTTCTCTTATAAGCAGCATCTTCACCTTGAATTTCCAGGACTGGTAGTTCTGGTTAGTGAGGCTTGGCACTGAGAACTTGGCAGGATTGCTGCTAGTGGACAACTTCTCAGTTGCTCTGTGCTGCTTTTGCTTTGGGCTTCTGTTGCTGTGTTACTCTGGGGTTCTGTGTCACTCTGGGCCCATAACCTGTTGGTATTGGATTAGTCAGGATACTCTCCAAGCAAGTGACAACAGAGCTTCTTTATTCAGGAATAATATATGATAAGCTTAATAGATCATGAATAAATCATTTGTGCTTCTCTATCTGTGCATCATCTATAGCAGGCTGCTTCATCTTCCATTCACAGACACAGGAAAAACAGGAAATACAGTCACATGCTCACCCTGTGTGAGCCTCTGGGAGTTTTTTTTGTTCTAACTTTATGAACAGCATACAAATCTAGCAACTAAACACTCATAGACAGGAATGGAGTTGTTGCACCAAACATATTCCAACAATGACCAATGACGTACACGTATGTCATGGCCTATGTCCCTGCCTTTGAAGCAGGCTCAGATGCTGAGCCCGCATATTTTCCACATTTGATGGCTCTTTTAATCAACTATCAAGTGCCTCTAACAGCCACGGCTGGCCCATAGCTGTTGACTAGTTAAATGCTGCTGTCAATCACTGACAGCAGCTTTAACACGCACAGACAGGAAGCACATAATTCATTGCATCCATCGGCACGCAGCACAGGTGCTGATAGGTTGTCATGAGAGCCGGGGGTCTTCTATAGACCCTTGTGCCTGTTTTCACTATCGTCCTGTGAATGCCGACCGATATTCATAGGAGATTGTGATTTTAGATATATGTAGCAATGCTGAAGTCCTGCTGTGTATAGCACAAGTGATCATATGATCGCAGCTTCAAGTCTTCTAAGGCGACTATTAAATACAGTAAAAGGTAAAACAAACTTTGAAAAAATATATAAAAAAAACACAAAAGTTGAAATCACCCCCCCTTTTGCCCTGTTAAAAATCAAACAATTGAAAAAAAATACACATATTTGTTATTGCTGCGTTCAGAAATGTCCCATCTGTCAAAATGTATAAATTAATCTGATCGGTAAAGGTCTAACGAGAAAAAAAATAAAAACTCCAGAATTATTTTTTTTTGGTCGCCGCAACATTGCAATAAAATGCATGAAGAGGTGAATAAAACATTATATCTACTCCAAAATGGTGTGATTAAAGGGCAAAAAAATAAACCATCACTCAGCCCCAGATCCCTAAAAATGAGAATGTTAGAGGTCTCGGAAAATGGCAACACAGGCAAAAAAATTTGGTGAAAAATTGCAGAATTTTTTACCACATATTGAACATGGAAAATAAAAACTCCCCAAAAATTGTGGAATTACACTTTTTTTGCAATTTCACCGCATTTACCAGTACACTATGTGGCAGAATTAATTGTGTCATTCAAAAGTACAACTCGTCTTGCAAAAATACAAGTCCTCATACGACTATGTGGCTGGAAAAATAAAAAAAAAAGTTTTGGCTCTTGCAAGAAAAAAAATGAAAAAAAAATAAATAAAAAAAATGGAAAATTGCCTGAAGTGAAGAGGCTAAAAAATAATGAAAGTTTAGTCATTCTTTAAAGTTATTATCAATCCACAGGATATGTGATAATTTTCCAATCAGTGGAGAATTTACTGCTTGGAACTGAATCAGCTTCAGGAACGAGGCTTCAAAATGCCCTGTGGTAATGGATTGATGGCCACCACTCAGCTCATTTTCTATAGGACTGCAGTATTGTCATGTCGGACGCTGTTCACACCACAGCGTCCGGCAGGCAGAGGTAGTTCCACCTCCATCCACTATAGCCTCAGTGGCGCCGGCTTGATCTTCAGGCTCTCGGGGGTTAATCTTGCTGGAGACCAGGTTGGATGTTTAGTCACGCCCACGGTCTTTAAATAGTCATTCTGGCCTATGGGCGTCGCCGATTATAGCTTGTGTTTCGTACCAAGTGGTTCCGGTCTGGAGTGGAGGTGTTGAAAAGAGAGAGATTCGTATCTGGTGGCGTATGATCCGTTGTTATCCTTTCTCCTTCCCATATTTGTGTTTAGTTGTGCCCTGTTCACATTACTATAATCTCATATATATATCCCCTAAAAATGATACTTTATTAGTTAAAAACCACAAGTATGGTAAACACACCAAAGAAAAAAGTGACAAAGAATAAACATAAATTGAAAAAAGTGTTCAAACAGAGACCACTCTAAGGTGACACCTAGGAATCCCTGATGTAATACTGAGCTTGAGTCTACCTGTCCGCGGAGGTTGGCACCCTAGGGGGGAACGTTGTGGCGCCCCCGCTCAACGATGACTATCCCTAGGGGTCCTAATATACCCTACAGCCACTAGTGGTCACTAGAGTTGAGCGACTTTTGGTTTTTTAGGGTTGCGTTTCGTTTCGTGAAACCCGACTTTTCCAAAAGTCGGGTCGAGCAAGATTGTCCGATTATAGGGAAAAGTCGGGGTCGTCACGAAACACGAAACCCAATGTAAGTCAATGGGGAATAAAAGTCGGCAGTGAGAGGAGGACAGGAAACACACCTACAGTGCCCATTTGAATGCCAAAAGCATCAATTCTTCTTTCTTAAGCTTGTCAACCTTAATTAACTTCATAATACAAGTTACACACTGAAAAATGGGGGTTATTTGGCTAAAGTTGTGGGGGGGGAGGGCTGGCTGCAGGTTTTCATGTGCCCTGGGCGAAAGAGCGCCCCTTTAACACAAACCACAACTCATCATGCTCCGATACGGCAGAGAAATAGCGGTATAGTACAATGAAAAATACCTCACTTTTTACATCTCATGACGAGGCCCATCTATTTCTCCATACAGAATCATTGGTCCCATATAATGTTTGAAACAGTATATGATGAGCTCCACATAATGCTACAGTACATGTTGGTCCCCATGGATGAAGCTCCACTGTCTTATGGGCCCAAATAATGCTCCAAACATAATGGGCCCCATTTCTAATGCTCTAGTGTATAATGGGCCCTGTAAATGCTGCTCCAGTGTCTGATGTCCACCTTTGGAATGTTCCAGTGTATGGTGGGCCCCATCTATCATTCTCCAGAGTATAGTGCTCCCCAAAAATTGCTGTCCCAACATTGAAAACAATCAAATAAGTCTCCTCGCTAGGGAATCCCTGTACTTGTCTGGTCAGGTGCTGTAGCTTGCTTAACAGCTCGCCAGCCGTTCTCACGCCCAGTATGGATTACACGTGATTGCACAAAGGTGAGAAAGGGTACCGTATCCCCAGATAACATGTATGGATAGCGTACACATTCAAAATATATGTCTCAGGAGGCAGGCTCAGACGGTGTTAGGCCCAGTATGGATTGCATGTGATTGCACAAATGTTAGAAAGGGTACCGTATCCCTGGATAACATGTATGGATAGCGTACACATTCAAAATATATGTCTCAGAAGGCAGGCTCAGACGGTGTTAGGCCCAGTATGGATTGCACGTGATAGCACAAAGGTTAGAAAGGGTACCGTATCCCTGGATAACATGTATGGATAGCGTACCCATTCAAAATATATGTCTATACAGCATGAGGCAGGCTCAGACGGTGTTAGGCCCAGTATGGATTGCACGTGATTGCACAAAGGTTAGAAAGGGTACCGTATCCCTGGATAACATGTATGGATAGCGTACACATTCAAAATATATGTCTATACAGCATGAGGCAGGCTCAGACGGTGTTAGGCCCAGTATGGATTGCACGTGATTGCACAAAGGTTAGAAAGGGTACCGTATCACCGGATAACATGTATGGATAGCGTACACATTCAAAATATATGTCTATACAGCATGAGGCAGGCTCAGACGGTGTTAGGCCCAGTATGGATTGCACGTGATTGCACAAAGGTTAGAAAGGGTACCGTATCACCGGATAACATGTATGGATAGCGTACACATTCAAAATATATGTCTATACAGCATGAGGCAGGCTCAGACGGTGTTAGGCCCAGTATGGATTGCACGTGATTGCACAAAGGTTAGAAAGGGTACCGTATCCCCAGATAACATGTATGGATAGCGTACACATTCAAAATATATGTCTCAGGAGGCAGGCTCAGACGGTGTTAGGCCCAGTATGGATTGCACGTGATTGCACAAAGGTTAGAAAGGGTACCGTATCCCTGGATAACATGTATGGATAGCGTACACATTCAAAATATATGTCTATACAGCATGAGGCAGGCTCAGACGGTGTTAGGCCCAGTATGAATTGCATGTGATTGCACAAAGGTTAGAAAGGGTACCGTATCCCTGGATAACATGTATGGATAGCGTACACATTCAAAATATATATCTATACAGCATGAGGCAGGCTCAGACGGTGTTAGGCCCAGTATGGATTGCACGTGATTGCACAAAGGTTAGAAAGGGTACCGTATCCCCGGATAACATGTATGGATAGCGTACACATTCAAAATATATGTCTATACAGCATGAGGCAGGCTCAGACGGTGTTAGGCCCAGTATGGATTGCACGTGATTGCACAAAGGTTAGAAAGGGTACCGTATCCCTGGATAACATGTATGGATAGCATACACATTCAAAATATATGTCTCAGGAGGAAGGCTCAGACGGTGTTAGGCCCAGTATGGATTGCACGTGATTGCACAAAGGTTAGAAAGGGTACCGTATCACCGGATAACATGTATGGATAGCGTACACATTCAAAATATATGTCTATACAGCATGAGGCAGGCTCAGACGGTGTTAGGCCCAGTATGGATTGCACGTGATTGCACAAAGGTTAGAAAGGGTACCGTATCCCTGGATAACATGTATGGATAGCGTACACATTCAAAATATATGTCTCAGGAGGCAGGCTCAGATGGTGTTAGGCCCAGTATGGATTGCACGTGATTGCACAAAGGTTAGAAAGGGTACCGTATCACCGGATAACATGTATGGATAGCGTACACATTCAAAATATATGTCTATACAGCATGAGGCAGGCTCAGACGGTGTTAGGCCCAGTATGGATTGCACGTGATTGCACAAAGGTTAGAAAGGGTACCGTATCACCGGATAACATGTATGGATAGCGTACACATTCAAAATATATGTCTATACAGCATGAGGCAGGCTCAGACGGTGTTAGGCCCAGTATGGATTGCACGTGATTGCACAAAGGTTAGAAAGGGTACCGTATCACCGGATAACATGTATGGATAGCGTACACATTCAAAATATATGTCTATACAGCATGAGGCAGGCTCAGACGGTGTTAGGCCCAGTATGGATTGCACGTGATTGCACAAAGGTTAGAAAGGGTACCGTATCCCCGGATAACATGTATGGATAGCGTACACATTCAAAATATATGTCTATACAGCATGAGGCAGGCTCAGACGGTGTTAGGCCCAGTATGGATTGCACGTGATTGCACAAAGGTTAGAAAGGGTACCGTATCCCCAGATAACATGTATGGATAGCGTACACATTCAAAATATATGTCTCAGGAGGCAGGCTCAGACGGTGTTAGGCCCAGTATGGATTGCACGTGATTGCACAAAGGTTAGAAAGGGTACCGTATCCCCGGATAACATGTATGGATAGCGTACACATTCAAAATATATGTCTATACAGCATGAGGCAGGCTCAGACGGTGTTAGGCCCAGTATGGATTGCACGTGATTGCACAAAGGTTAGAAAGGGTACCGTATCCCTGGATAACATGTATGGATAGCGTACACATTCAAAATATATGTCTCAGGAGGCAGGCTCAGACGGTGTTAGGCCCAGTATGGATTGCACGTGATTGCACAAAGGTTAGAAAGGGTACCGTATCACCGGATAACATGTATGGATAGCGTACACATTCAAAATATATGTCTATACAGCATGAGGCAGGCTCAGACGGTGTTAGGCCCAGTATGGATTGCACGTGATTGCACAAAGGTTAGAAAGGGTACCGTATCACCGGATAACATGTATGGATAGCGCACACATTCAAAATATATGTCTATACAGCATGAGGCAGGCTCAGACGGTGTTAGGCCCAGTATGGATTGCACGTGATTGCACAAAGGTTAGAAAGGGTACCGTATCACCGGATAACATGTATGATAGCGTACACATTCAAAATATATGTCTATACAGCATGAGGCAGGCTCAGACGGTGTTAGGCCCAGTATGGATTGCACGTGATTGCACAAAGGTTAGAAAGGGTACCGTATCCCCGGATAACAAGTATGGATAGCGTACACATTCAAAATATATGTCTATACAGCATGAGGCAGGCTCAGACGGTGTTAGGCCCAGTATGGATTGCACGTGATTGCACAAAGGTTAGAAAGGGTACCGTATCCCTGGATAACATGTATGGATAGCGTACACATTCAAAATATGTGTCTCAGGAGGCAGGCTCAGACGGTGTTAGGCCCAGTATGGATTGCACGTGATTGCACAAAGGTTAGAAAGGGTACCGTATCACCGGATAACATGTATGGATAGCGTACACATTCAAAATATATGTCTATACAGCATGAGGCAGGCTCAGACGGTGTTAGGCCCAGTATGGATTGCACGTGACTGCACAAAGGTTAGAAAGGGTACCGTATCACCGGATAACATGTATGGATAGCGTACACATTCAAAATATATGTCTATACAACATGAGGCAGGCTTAGACGGTGTTAGGCCCAGTATGGATTGCACGTGATTGCACAAAGGTTAGAAAGGGTACCGTATCACCGGATAACATGTATGGATAGCGTACACATTCAAAATATATGTCTATACAGCATGAGGCAGGCTCAGACGGTGTTAGGCCCAGTATGGATTGCACGTGATTGCACAAAGGTTAGAAAGGGTACCGTATCCCCAGATAACATGTATGGATAGCGTACACATTCAAAATATATGTCTCAGGAGGCAGGCTCAGACGGTTTTAGGCCCAGTATGGATTGCACGTGATTGCACAAAGGTTAGAAAGGGTACCGTATCCCCGGATAACATGTATGGATAGCGTACACATTCAAAATATATGTCTATACAGCATGAGGCAGGCTCAGACGGTGTTAGGCCCAGTATGGATTGCACGTGATTGCACAAAGGTTAGAAAGGGTACCGTATCCCTGGATAACATGTATGGATAGCGTACACATTCAAAATATATGTCTCAGGAGGCAGGCTCAGACGGTGTTAGGCCCAGTATGGATTGCACGTGATTGCACAAAGGTTAGAAAGGGTACCGTATCACCGGATAACATGTATGGATAGCGTACACATTCAAAATATATGTCTATACAGCATGAGGCAGGCTCAGACGGTGTTAGGCCCAGTATGGATTGCACG
Organism: Dendrobates tinctorius; assembly: GCF_039654945.1. Taxonomy (NCBI): domain Eukaryota; kingdom Metazoa; phylum Chordata; class Amphibia; order Anura; family Dendrobatidae; genus Dendrobates; species Dendrobates tinctorius. Next base: position 25,827,923 of record NW_027361754.1, on the reverse strand, counting down.
TGATTGCACAAAGGTTAGAAAGGGTACCGTATCCCCAGATAACATGTATGGATAGCGTACACATTCAAAATATATGTCTCAGGAGGCAGGCTCAGACGGTGTCAGGCACAGTATGGATTTGACGGCACAGATTACACAGCGGAGGAGCAGGGAGAGGTAAAGATTGCAAATGCTGGGGACCTGCCCAAGCAAGGGGGGCCCACTCGTGGGCGTCGGTACTGGCACTGGGCCCCTCATAGTACAGCGGTGTGTCTGACGGCGGGTGTGCACCACCACCGTCAGAGACACTTGATTGCACTATGAGGGACCCTGTGCCAGTGCCCGCGCCCAAGAGTCGGCCTACCCACCTGTCCAGGGCAACGGCACTCGCACGGTGTCATGCGCTAGGTGGTGACCCCGGCCATGGGGGGGGAGGCAGCACAGTTAGGGAGTTTTAGAAAGTGGCATATGTTGATGTTGGACATTCAGCTGATGCAAAAGGCGAAATAGGTGAAGTACCAGGAAGAGGTGGACCAAAGCAAGCCATTTTTCTGTCACCCTATGTGTCATCAGGGGAAGGTGGGACAAAATCCTTGGAAACCCATGCGTGGTTCATTTTAATGAAGGTTAGATCATCCACATTTTGGGTTGACAGACGGGTCCTTTTTTCTGTCAGGATTGATCCAGCTGCACTGAAGACTCTTTCCGATAGCACACTTTCAGCTGGGCAAGCGAGCTCCTGTAAGGCATATTGGGCCAATTCAGGCCAGGTGTCCAGTTTAGCGGCCCAATAGTCAAAGGGGAATGACCTGTGTGGGAGAACATCGATATGGGAGGAAAAGTAGTTTGTAACCATAGTTGACAACTGCTGTCTCCTGTCACTTTCCATCGATGCAGTATTACCAGTTGTGTGAGCAGTATTTGAAAAATCAGTCCACAACATTGTCATGAAACCCCTGTCTCCAACGCCACTTCTGCTGTGTGCACCACGAACACCTCTGCCAAGCTGCCCCCGGCCCGTACGGCTCGTGTGAGAACCATCACCGCTGCTGTGTGCTGGGAATGCCTCAAGCAACCGATTTACCAGAGTTGCTTGTTTATTAGCCAATATTAGGTCAAGGTTCTCCTGTGGCATGATGTTTTGTAATTTGCCTTTATAGCGTGGATCCAGGATGCTGGCCAACCAGTAGTCGTCATCGTTCATCATTTTGGCAATGCGGGGGTCCCTTTTTAGGATCCGCAAGGCATAATCTGACATGTGGGCCAATGTTCCCGTTGTCAATGATGCACTGCGAGTGCTGGGTGGAGGAGCACTTTCTGGCAAATCCACATCCCTCCAGTCACGCACAAACCCTGTACCAGACCTTGCCACGCCAACATTTTCACTTGCCCCACGAGATGCATCCTCCTCCCCTAAGTAATCATCCCCATCATCATCCTCCTCTTCCTCTTCTTCCTCCACCTCGTCCAGGAGAGGTCCCTGAGCAGACAATGGCTGAATGTCATCAAGGATTCCCTCCTCCTCTTCCTCCTCATCAACATTGGCTGCAGACGCCTGCTCCTTAAGGTGCGTCAAAGTTTGCATGAGCAGACGCATAAGTGGGATGCTCATGCTTGGGATGGCGTCGTCTGCGCTTACCAGCCGTGTGCATTCCTCAAAACACTGAAGGACTTTACAAAGGTCTTTCAGCTTCGACCACTGCACACCTGTCAACTCCATGTCTGCTCTCAAAGTGCCTGGCCGTGTATCCTCCCACAAATGCATTATGGCCTGCCTCTGCTCGCACAGCCGCTCCACCATGTGCAGGGTGGAGTTCCACCTTGTTGCAATGTCGATAATGAGGCGGTGGTTGGGAAGGTGGAGCAATCGCTGCAGCTTCTGCATACGAACGGAGTGTACAGGCGACCGGCGGATGTGCGCGCACAGTCTTCGCACCTTATGGAGCAGTGCTGTTAACTCCGGATAATTTTTGAGGAAGCACTGCACCACCAGGTTCAAGGTGTGAGCCAAGCAAGGTATGTGGCTGAGTTTTGAAAGGGCTATGGCTGCCACAAAATTACGGCCGTTATCACTAACTACCTTGCCTGCCTCAAGATGTACACTGCCCAGCCATGACTCAGTTTGTCGCTTCAAGTACTCGGCCAGCACCTCGGCGGTGTGTCTGTCGCCCAAACACATCATCTGCAACACAGCCTGCTTATGCTTTCCACTAGCTGCTCGATAGGGGGACACATCGTGTGCAACAGTGGCAGCTGCAGATGGAGTGCTCGTACGACTGCGCTCTGTGGACGAGCTTTCGCTTCTGGAGGAGGGTCGAACGCCTACAGCCAACTGTTTCCTATACCGTGGGCTAGGCAGCACTGTCCCACCACCGCTGTCCCCTGTGGACCCTGCATCCACCACATTAACCCAGTGCGCAGTGATGGACACGTAACGGCCCTGGCCATGCCGACTGGACCATGCATCAGTTGTGAGGTGCACCTTTCCGCTCACTGACTGCTTGAGTGCATGGACAATGCGGTCTTTCACATGATGGTGGAGGGCTGGGATGGCTTTGCGAGAGAAGAAGTGGCGACTGGGTAGGTCATAGCGTGGTACTGCATAGGCCATGAGTTCGCGGAAAGCTGTGCTTTCCACCAACCGAAAGGGCATCATCTCAAACGAGATTAGTTTGGCAATGTGGGCGTTCAAACCCAGTGTACGCGGATGAGAGACTGAGTACTTTCTTGACCTACTCATAGTGTCTGGGAGGGTGAGCGGATTTGAGAGCTGCATATGGTGGAAGTAGCGGTGGACAGGGCGGACTGAGAGAGGGTTGATGATGGTGATGGAGTTGGTGTTCTTTCTGATGGCCTAGAATCAGTCTTTCGTTGATATAACAGTGGGATTCCCTGACTGCTGTGGTCTTGCAACGACACCTCAACATTTGCTGCTGTGCTAACCGGTGGGCTTACAGTGGGGGAAACAATGTAGCGTTGCTGACTATCTTCGTTGTGATCAGTTGCACATGTGGCACTTGAGGTTTGGTGTTGTCCACGCTTGCAAGTGCATGCTGGTTAAATGTCTAAGCATGCAACTGGTATTCAAATTTTTCAGATTTTTCCCTCGGCTAAAGGTCTTTGTGCACTTCTTACAGATAACCTTGGCCTGATCATGAGGATTTTGTTCAAAAAAGTGCCACACTGCACAATTCCTACTTTGGCAGACATTTTGCGGCCTAGCACGCTGTGATCTTTTGACCCTCTGGACAAGCTGTCCAGCAACTCTTTTGATGTTTGGAACCTGTCTTTGGAGTGCTCCGGGCCTGCCAGATAACAGCTGTTGCGATGTCGATGTCTGCTGTGGATGCTCCTCATCTGAGCTATTGGAAGCAGCACCCTCTTCCCCCAATGGATGCCAATCTGGGTCAACAACTGGGTCATCCATCACCTCCTCTTCTATGTCACGTGCACCTTCCTCTGTGTCACCGTGTATGGTGGTATAGTGTGCGGGAAGGGGCACCTGAGTCTCATCAGGGTCAGAATCTGGCTCTGTACACTGCGAGGACAATGTAGTGCTCTGAGTGAATGTACCAGCAGAATCATCCATCAGCGGCTGTGCATCAGTGCACTCCATGTCAGATTCATCTTGGCCTGGGTAATCCACCATTTCACTTGATAATCCAGGCATGGTATGTGAAAACAGCTCCATGGAGTAATCAGTAGTATGGCCTGCGTCATCCTTCAATCTTGGTTGGGGTGAAGGACACAAGGAAAGGTGTGGTTCATGAACATGAGCCTCCAATGACGACTCAGTGCTTTTACTTTTTACAACTGAAGAAGAGGAGGCGATAGAGCTGGAGGCTGAGTCAGCAATGTAAGACAAAACTTTTTCCTGATGCTCTGGCTTTAAAAGCGGTTTGCCAACTCCTAGAAAACTAAGCGTTCGAGGCCTTATGTAGCCAGACGATGACGCAGGGTCAGCACCTCCTGCATTCGGTCCTATTTTGCTCTTGCCACTACCATCAGATCCACCACCAACACCATCATTACCAGCTGCCAACCCCCGCCCAATTCCACGGCCTCTTCCACCAGCCTTCCTCATTTTTGGTAGAAATGTAGACAAAATCCAACAAACTATATAGTAATGTAAAACAAGGTACAAGGTGTCTATAGGACAGGGGAGATTTTGAATATCTGCACACACTTTTGGACAGTGGACACTTTTGGATTGTGTGAGGCCTACTGATATCTCAGCGCTATGTGACAGGCTCGATGGCACTGCTGTGACTTAAGTGACTAGAGGATAAGGGAGATTTTGAATATCTGCACACACTTTTGGACACTGGACACTTTTGGATTGTGTGAGGCCCACTGATATCTCAGCGCTATGTGACAGGCTCGATGGCACTGCTGTGACAAAAGTGACTAGAGGATAAGGGATATTTTGAATATCTGCACACACTTTTGGACACTGGACACTTTTGGATTGTGTGAGGCCCACTGATATCTGAGCGCTATGTGACAGGCTCGATGGCACTGCTGTGACAAAAGTGACTAGAGGATAAGGGAGATTTTGAATATCTGCACACACTTTTGGACAGTGGACACTTTTGGATTGTGTGAGGCCCACTGTTATCTCAGCGCTATGTGACAGGCTCGATGGCACTGCTGTGACCTAAGTGACTAGAGGATAAGGGAGATTTTGAATATCTGCACACACTTTTGGACACTGGACACTTTTGGATTGTGTGAGGCCCACTGATATCTCAGCGCTGTGTGACAGGCTCGATGGCACTGCTGTGACAAAAGTGACTAGAGGATAAGGGAGATTTTGAATATCTGCACACACTTTTGGACAGTGGACACTTTTGGATTGTGTGAGGCCCACTGTTATCTCAGCGCTATGTGACAGGCTCGATGGCACTGCTGTGACCTAAGTGACTAGAGGATAAGGGAGATTTTGAATATCTGCACACACTTTTGGACACTGGACACTTTTGGATTGTGTGAGGCCCACTGATATCTCAGCGCTATGTGACAGGCTCGATGGCACTGCTGTGACAAAAGTGACTAGAGGATAAGGGAGATTTTGAATATCTGCACACACTTTTGGACACTGGACACTTTTGGATTGTGTGAGGCCCACTGATATGTGAGCGCTATGTGACAGGCTCTATGGCACTGCTGTGACAAAAGTGACTAGAGGATAAGGGAGATTTTGAATATCTGCACACACTTTTGGACAGTGGACACTTTTGGATTGTGTGAGGCCCACTGTTATCTCAGCGCTATGTGACAGGCTCGATGGCACTGCTGTGACCTAAGTGACTAGAGGATAAGGGAGATTTTGAATATCTGCACACACTTTTGGACACTGGACACTTTTGGATTGTGTGAGGCCCACTGATATCTCAGCGCTATGTGACAGGCTCGATGGCACTGCTGTGACAAAAGTGACTAGA